>NC_142117.1:37065000-37152500 GCF_056152115.1 Neolamprologus brichardi | reverse complement strand
AATTCAGCCCCTGCTGTGAACTCTGAGGGTGTTACTGTAAAATTACTATTCCTCATCCTTATTTGGTCATCAGAAGCCCCACCCACCTGCTGCTTAAACCCTAATTTTTGAGGAGCAGCCAATCAGAAGAATGACAGATGAACTGAAGCCCAGTGTAAGATAAAGAAGGATTATTTTGAACTGTGTGTCATGCAAAGCTGCTGTAATCCACGGCTTAAAACAACAAGGTGGAAACGAACGGCGCTGTGATGCGTCTGAGCCGCGTGACTGTGAACCTGTCAAACCGCCGACAAACGTGTTTTGATAAAAACACGTTTCACTGCATTCGACTCTTTAGTCTTCGTCCTCGTCTCAGCGACGCCGCTCAGTCAGCTGCTGTTCATCACTGCGTTACAGAGCCGGCGCTCCGAGGGAGGATGAAAACCAGACCAGTGTTTTCTTGGCCCGCAGGGGAGAAGGGGGAAGAGGTGGAGGAGGGGAAGGCCCAGCTCGGTGTTTTGGGGGTCACGGGGTCACCTGGGGTCAAGGTTAGGTTTGTTTATTTAGTGGGTTAAATTCCTGGGAAAAGAAGGGAGGAGATAAAAGTGTTGATGAGCTGAGGTGTGAACATCCAGGAGAAACAGGCGGGAAAAACGTCATCTGCAGAGGATGGACAGGAGCAGCAGCCAATCAGAGGACCTCCCATAGACGAGCGTGTGATCACAGGACTTATTTAACTCAGGCATCAGGACGGTCCCATCACTGCCAAAACATTAAACACAGCAAAAGGATATTCTGCTTTATTTTCAATAGATCAGAGTAAAATAAATAAATTAATAAATTGTCTAAATTAAAAGACAATGAAGCTGCGTCTCCATGTCGCTGACCTCGTGCTCTTCCTGCTGACGGCGAGGGGAAGCAGCTCATCTGCTCCTCAGGTGCACGCCTCGTCGGGATTGAAACCCCGTGGCCCGCCCAAGTCGGCCATCAGGCTGTGGGCTGCGTGTTTGTAAAGCAGGAAATGAAGACGAGCAGAAAGTTTAGCTTTAAATCTCAGTAAACCGGACCGTTGTTGAAAGGCTTCGCTGAGCGTGGACAGGACGTGTGCGTGCGTGGACGCCGTCGCCGTGACGAGCGCTGACAGCTCGGCGTGCTGCTGGTTCGCTCTCGGACTGACCTGACAAACCTGCCTTAAATGCTGCTTTGTGCACATAAACAGACGTGCGTGGATCAGTGTTGTGATCCTTTGCTGATATCTCTGTTTTTCCCGACATGTTTGTCTCCCACATTAAAGACGTTTTTCCTTCTGTCTTTAATCATCAGCTCCGTCTCTCTGTTTACTCGTCTCTGTGCTTCCTTCACTTTTATTGTGGCTTCTTTCTCTCCGTCTGCCGCTTTGCCTCTGACATCCCGACTTTTCTGTGGTCACTCCATTCCCAGAATTCCCTCTTCCTTTCCCATAATCCCCGGCTAATGATGTCCGCCGGCCACAAAACGAGGCCTGACGCCAGAGCCGAGCGAGCGAGCGAGCGAAGGCAGCGAGGAAGAGGAGGAGGGAGCGTGTGTGTCCGTCCAGACGCACAGATATGTGTGTGTGGGTTTGTGATAATGAGAGACTCGATCGGAGCTCGTTAGCTGAGAATGCAGAAAGAGTTCTGCAGCGTGACCTCATGTGATCTCCTCCTATCTCCTCCTCGTCACAGCCGCTTGTTCACAACACCACCACGCTCCTCGTGTTCCCAGAAATAATCAAAATCAGCTCTTTGCACTTCGTGGGTTTGTCCTCAGTAACCGAAGCTTCTCACGTGGTTTGATCTGCAAACTCCGACCTGTGGAAGCAGCTCGTCCTCCATGTTCTGCTGCTCAGACCTCCTCCAGCTCTTCTTCGGGAAAACGAGGAACTTCCAGAGGTCTCCTCTGCAGCTGGATGTGCCTGGAACACATCTGGAGCGTCCCCGTCAGACGATGTGGCAGAGCTCCTCGCCGTCCCTTCAGACGAAGCTCATTTACTCACTTTTATTCATCCAGAGATGAGCATCAGACGAACCTGCACAAACGAAGGGTCCTCTGGTGTTACCAGACGGAGGCCTGCGCCAATATGGCAGAAAAAGATCGTCTGGAAAATGAGCTTCAGTGTGAATCTTTATTGGTTTCATCAACTTAAATGTCTCGTTACAGGAAAGTAAAATGAATGAAACAGCAGGTCAGTGAGAGGCAGCTGGAGGATGAGGTCTCCTGTCTGATCTCAGCTCAGATGGATCCATGTTCATCATAAACTCTATGAGCTGTCGGCGTGTTTCGTTCACGCCGCCTCAGTCGTCCGACGTCAGCAGTAAAAGTCCCTCCATTGAGACTCTCGGAGGCTCCGCTCTTTCCTGACACATTGTTCAGAGAGCTGCACTTTTTCAGATAGCCATCAGACATTTGGCTCGAGTTTCTGCCTAGCAACAAACATCGGCCTCGCCAAATAAAAACAAAGCTTCTCAGAGACGTTTTCAGTCTCATGCAAGTTTGTTTTACTGCTCGTGTTATTTTTAAACTGCGCGGTGGGGAAATAACCAGATTCAGCTGCGCCGAGGTCATCAAAGCTGCTCAACGCACAGGCAGGATGGAGACTTCCAGTTCAACCTAAATGCACTTTTCTAGGGTAGCTTTGCATGATTCACAATTTGATCCACGTTGACCTGACTCACTGTCAGATGCTCTTGTGTTTCTTCGCTGTTGGCTGTCAGATTAAAACGCCTCGCTCTGTTCAGCATCACAGCGAACAACTAGTTTCCTGTTTTGCAACAAATTCCTTCTTCCCCAAATTTTCCTCATAATTCATTTTGGTTTGGAGGCCGGCAGCTTTCAGGCACCCATGGGCCTGAAAACTTGCAGGGCTGCACATAGATCTCAAACACACGGAGTCTGTTTCAGAGAGAGACCAAGTTAGAGCATCGGGACGTTAAACCGACGAGAGAGAAAGAAAAGGTTTGTAAGCAACGCCGCGACCCCAGCGGTCGTGCAGTGTTTAATACATATTTGTTGGGTTTGTTTCAGCGTGAGCAGAGCGGACTCCAGCAGCTGCTTTCTGTCAGTCTGTTTCTCACGAAGGCGTCCGAACGCTCTCGCTCGGCACGATAACCACCGTCAAATCTTTATGATGAGCCCTCAAAAAGACAGAAATCTATTCCACAGAGGAGCGCAAACATGGAAAACGAAGCGAGGGTAACACGTGGCGACGCTTTCTGCTGCCACTCAGTTGTTTCCAGCTTTCGTCCTGCACAAATGACCTTAAACGAGTATTCATCAACGACTCACTGTGATTAAAACAACAGACGGAGACTCTGAGCTCAGCAGCAAACAACCAGCAGGTCAAAGGTTATTCCACAGAATCTGGATTGGTTTGGTGTCACCCCGTTGTGGTTTAAGAAGTGCACAGTGTGGTTAAGATGGATGGAGAAAAGAGAGGTCGAATTAAAACAAAGTGATAAAGAAGGTTGTTGTACTCGGCCGGGTCGGGGTGGTCAGAGGGAGAGTATCCCTGAGTTGGTGTAGCATCATGCTAATCTCCCTCTCTCTATTGCAGCGCTCGCTGTGAATACAGTATGATGGTTAGTAGGGGTTCAACGATACTAGTATTGATATTGAACCGTTCAATACAGTGCTTTCGGTTCAGTACGCATATGTATCGAACAATACAATTTTTTAAATTTATTTTATCAACTTTTCTTCTGACGATGCTGTCTGTGTTGAGCGCTCAGTGGATCTGCGTTCGACTACTCCGCCCAGGCTGCACTGTCGAGCGCAGATCCACTGAGCGCAGCGCAAGCTAGCAGACAGAAGCTAAGCTCGTTGCAACATGGCAAATTGAACCTCCCCCACCCTCATTCAGATCTGGCGTTTGGAACTATTTTGGTTTTCATGTGAAGTATGACCCTGAAGGTAAGCAAGTCATGGACAAAAGTATATCAGTATGTCGGATGTGTCACGCAATGCAATTACATGGGTGGGAGCTAGTGCGTTAGCGCAGTTAGCTCGTTAACGTGTATGCAAGGGGCGATCCGCGGTAGCTTGTTAACGGAGATTTGCCGTGTTGTGGCGTTAACTCATTTCAGATTAACGCTGACAGCACTAGTGGGAACACAACGAATATGACTGCACATTTACACCGACATCATCCTAGTGCAAAGACAAGTGGAAGCAGACAAAAACAACAAGCACGCATGCTACAAACTTTAGCCGAGTCATTTAGACAGCCGTTAGCACATGATTCTCCTTATGGGGACCTGATATGTTTAATATGCTGCTGAGAATATAGCCCAGAAGAAGCGTATAGTATAGCTTTTATTTTGGAAAGAGCCATTTCTCTGTAATAAACTCTTTTCCAAAGATGAGTGATTTCTCCATCAGAGAGATTTATTTTTATTACTTTGTTGTTTCAGCAACATTAAATTTAAAAAATGTACTTTTGAATTCAAATATATATTTACAATTTTAATAAATGACAAATTAAAAAAGCATGAACATTTTTTTGTATCGAAAAAATATCAAACCGTGACACCAAAGTATCGAACCGAACCGTGAATTTTGTGTATCGTTGCACCCCTAATGGTTAGTTATTTCAGCATCAGACTGTCTGCGCTCGCTCTGTGGACAGTTTGCACACTGCAGGTCCTTCATGCTCAGGATCACCCGGATGATGCGTTTAGGGAACCTCAGTGGTTCCGTGGTGGGGGCGTTAACACCTCTGCTTTACATGTGAGAGATCCTCCTATTCAAGACTGTGAGGAGAGACAAACCAGTGTAGTCCTGGTACTGGTCCCAACCTACAGGGTTATACCTGGATACCTGCTAATTATTGCTCAGTAACATCCAAATAAAGTCCTACACAGCACAACTGGGACTCCAGTTTGCAGAGATAAAGCCTAGGAGACAGCTAGCTACAGCCACCTGTGTCACGATCCACATGTCAATCAAAGAGACCACGCCCCTTATAATGCAAACTTTATGTCTTAGTACAATTTAAACAGGTGTTTTATTAAAACAGGTAAAAACAGTTTAGGCTGTAGACATGTTTGTTTCTGCTGGAAAGTTTTAACATGGGAGTCTATGGCTGACTCACTGCTGCCTCTGCTGGACGTCAGAGAAACTGCAGGTTTATGGGGACTAAAGGTTCCCAGTGTGGATGAAGCTGATGCACCAACATCATCATTAATACACAGAACAAGTCCCTGTTGGAACATTAGCCTGACCTTTGACCTCTGTGTTTGTGTCCTCAGTGATCTGCTGGAGGATTTAGAGAGAAGCCCTCATGCTGCCGCCATCGCAGAGTGCTTCGTAGAAAGGGTGAGTACACAGTGTGTGTGTGTGTGTGTGTGTGTGTGTGTCTCACCTCTGTGGTGTCAAAGCTCTTTGATTTCTTTCAGCGCACGAACCAAATATGAGTGTAAAAGCTTTTTTCTTTTAGCGTTAATAATAGTAATGAACCCAGGCCTTGAAAGGGGGAGGAGCTTATTCGGGACAGAGAATGCACTGAGGCCCAGTTTGAGATAAAGAAGGATTATTTTGAAGTGTGAGTGATGCAAAGCTGCTCTGTGAGAGGTCAGGGGTCAGAATAAGAGCTGAGGATGAGCAGTAGGAGTCCGTTCAGGATTGTAGATTAGATTAGGAGAGCAGGAAGTCTCCACAGTAATCTGTCCCTTCCCTCTGCGTCGTCTTGGTTCATCTGCAGGGGGCTGTGCTGCATTCAGGGTTAAACTCTTCTGCAGGACCTTTGAGCACCTTCAGTTGAGTTTAGAAGCAGCGTCTGGTCCTCAGGAGGCTTGTTGTTCATTCAGACTGGGCTGAACTGAACTTCCTGTTTAATCCTGAACATTAGATTAAACCGTTAGAGTTATTTTAGGACCCGAGCACGAGACACAGTGTTTCTCTCTGCAACCTCCTGACTGGATGACAGGAAGTGGACTGAAAGGCGAGGTGAAGGACAGCTCGCCCAGTTTACAAGGATGAGTGTGGTTCACACTTCAGCGGCACATCTACGGTCATACCTGCTGGACGAAGACCTCTGACCTCTAAGAGGTGGACCTGTGGCTGAGTTCAGGCAACCAGAGCGAATGTATAAAACAGCTGGGGTGGGAGTGGGAGGGTCTCAGATTCATGCAGACATTTTAACTGTAGGGAAAGTAAAGGTGAGCGCCGCACGCAGGGAAGCTGCAGGTTCAACGCCAGCTGCTCTGACATCAGCTGTTCTCTGTGTTTCAGAGTGAAGCCTTCGACATCTACACGCTCTACTGCATGAACTACCCCAAGTAAGTACACACACACACACACACACACACACACACAGCTTCCTGTTAGGATTCCCAGACTCTGAGCTGGATCCCGGCTCAGGTGGAGATCTGGATCCGCTGTCCTGCTTCCAGATCCGGGTCGACTGAAGCACTTTGACTTTAGAAAGTTTCTCTACAACTGCTTGAGTAACAGATCACATGACCTCCTTTGTGGAGACAGCAGGAGCCAATAAAGATAAAGGAGGAAGTATAAACAGGAAGTCCTGCTTCAGTGTTGTTGTCCAGCCTCAGGCTGATATAATTACTGACACAAAGCTTTTCTTGGACTCTTTGAGTTTCGTGTTTTTCACTCATTTGGATGCAAAAAATGTTCAAGTTTGATCGACATCAGTGAGAAACATTTTTCTGTGGCTGTTCCTGATGAACAGACCGCTGTCGAGTTCACTCTGACGCTGATTTATGACCAGAGTAAATGCGAGCGTTGGGGTCTGCTCCACGGACGACAGCCTGAGCGGCGTCCTCGTCGTCCCGTGCTGACGTCTTCCTCACAGAGAGTTTGGCTTCAGCCTTTCACATCGTTGAGTCTCTTTGTGTTGTCACAAAACCAACACGTTGCTTCTGATTCTGATTCAAATAAATTTCAACACTGGAAACACTCACGCAACATTTTTACTCTCAGCTTCAAAATGCAGATGTGTTTGATGAAGGGACGGCGAGTCCTGCTTAATAATCTCATTTCCATTGTGGTAAAAACAAAAGAAGTTATGATGGCAGATGTTGGAGGTACAGAGAGTTTAACTCCAGCTGCTGCTTCAGACGTGCTGCTGCTTCTGTGTGATGAAGCATCAGCTGTCACAGGCTGAAAGCTCCACCCGTCCTCCCAGCATCAAGCTGGTGATGAGCTCAATCAACATTACAGTAACACTTCATAAGACGACCCACAAATAAGGCGCAAGTACCCTGTACTTAGGTGAAATTTCATGCAACAATGAAATAACCTAAAATTAAATGAAGTAATTTCAGGTGCTGGGTTATTTCATGGAAAATTTCTGGAAAAGCAAACAATATTTCCCCATCTTACATCTTATGTTCCTGCAAAATGCACGTAAGTTCTGGGCACTCGCGCCTGCTCTCGCTTTCATGGAGGAAAAATCCTTTCATGTGTGAAGCTCTGGTGACGACACTGAAACAACCAGCGAGGAACAAACTGTGACTAACAAATCATCTCTTTCTGTAACTCGAAATCTGTCGGAGCTGCAGGAGTTTGGAGAACATTTGGAGATCAACAGAGCGGAAAAATATCACCAAACGCTCGACTTGAAGTTAAAGGGGAATAAAAACTCCTTCAAACCCACGACTCAGTATCACAGGTGCTACACCCGTAACACGCCCAACACTCGGGCCGATAACTGCTGAGGAGATCGATGTCTGACGTGTGCATAGATCTCAGATCGATCTGCAGGGAGAAACTTGGTGCCGAAAGTTAGAATAAAACCAACTCTGTGCTTTTGTGTTTCACTGTTCACAAAGTAACACAATCAATGTGAAACAGACCTGTTTTATGTGTCTGTGACACCTTAGAAAATTTTTTAACATTTCTTTAGATCCACAAGAGCTGAATTACACAATTATACCAGCAGGTTGCTTGGCAACCACCTAGCAACAGCACAAGTACAACAAGCACAGGCGTGACGTTGTAATCGTTTGATATATTTCCTGTTTGTCTCTTCTCCTGCAAACACGTCGGCTCATCTTTGGTTTCTTCTTCCTGAGCTTTCAGTCGTCTGTTAGCGTTAGCTTGTTAGCGTTACCCTAGCATGCAGAGCGTTATTCAGGCAGTGTTGATGGGAAACTCTGCACGCTCATCACAAATGAAGCAGATCACAGGACCATGTAGTTGTAACTTGAGCAGAGAGGCTGATGTTAATGTGGTGAAAAATCCACAGATCCAGCTTCAAACAAAGCACGCGCCCACGTTAACCAGCTGCACGTGACGTCTCTGCCACAGCGCGCAGAGCTCTGCGTGGTGCGATACTCTGAATTCTTCTTACTTCTTAATGAAGTAAGAAGTAACACGAACGCAGAGCTGCGTGTGCGTGATGTGAACGAGAGGCACAGAGAGCAGCGTCGCCCTGTTTCGCTGCACGTCTGCGTCCACGGCTGCTTCGTCTCTTCATTCTCTGCAGAGTCAAACAGAGTCACTGTTGATCTCACGCAGGTCTTCTCTCCACCGTGGATCTCTGCCCGGCCTCCATCTGTCTGCATATTGATGCACTTAAATCACTGCATGCATGCGCAGTAAAAGCTTCATCGGCACCCATACGTGCCTCCCCGTGCGTTTAAACCCCTTCGGCACGTACCGAGTCTGCCGGGGTGGAAGGCGACCCCTCCTTCACCTCGCTCACTCGCTCTATCTGCCTGTCGCCTCCTTAAAGCTCCATTAAACACCAATAAAAATAAGTAGGTCAAATGCTTTCAGACCACCGAACCCAGAAACTCTGTCTCTGTCAGCGCGTCTCCAGCTTTTCAAGCTGCATCGCTGCCTCTGCTGCTGGACCCTTCCCGGCCTCTCGACTGCTGATTTACTCAGCTGCTGCGTGTTAGGATGCTCACGGGTGCCAAATGTACTTTTTCCCAGCCTGAAACACAGGAATCTTTCAGCAAAGCCGACACATGAAAACTTTGTGTGTTTGTTGCTGCACATAGACGGGAAATAATGTGAAACACTGACAGATCACTGAACAGCATGTTTGCATGTCAGGAGATCATGTAGATGTTCCTAAAAAGGGTTCATGAGAAGTTATTTAAGTCTGATGTGGATGGCGAGAGTGTGCCGCCACCGTCAGCCAGCAGACGTGAAAATAAAGAGCCAGTGAACCTCAGGGCTCAGAGCAAGCTTGAATGAATCCTCTTCGTGTCCTTCTGCTCGATGAAGGGATGGATGTGAGCCCAACCCCAGCTGTAAAGAGGTTAAAAGTAACCAGAGTAAGTCTGAGTTGATCAGGGTTTATTCTGGCTGAGGGTGCTGGAGGCAGCGCTGCAGGGGACAGCATGCTGTGGTTGCTGCTGAAGGTCCGTGAAGGCACCAGGACATCAGTTCTTCAGCTGTTTCATCCCTGCAAGCCTCAGCTCCTCAGATGTGCTCGAAACCATTTTCCACTCATGTGGTCACCTCGCTGCGTCCCACAGGAGTCTCCAAGTCAGCTGTGTGTGCTGCAACCATCAGCTCAGGGGTCGTGGTTTAAAGATCTAAACTTTCTGCTGCTTTAAATCTTTTGGTTTTGGGTCAAAACGTTTGTCTTACTCGCCAGAATCAGCCCTGTGTAATATTTTAGCTGCGAGCGTTCAGCAAACTCGCAGTAATGCGATCACCAGAGGAGCAGACTTTCGGTCTCTGTCGGCCCCTGCTCTGCATTTTTCCACAGTGATCCGCCGGGTCAGATTTGCAGGGAAATGTGCTGGATTGCAGGTTTCTGAACTCTGCTGGGAACACGAGACGAGAGGCTTTGTTCGCCCGGGGATCCTGCACAAAAATGAAAACGCACCAAACAATCGGCTCCAGGAACGCAGCTTCTCTGCCATCGGAAACCATCAGCAGCAAAACCGAAGGAGATGCTTGTCTTTGTAATATCACAACACTGTGCGTGTAAACTGGCTGCCAGCAGAATGATTTGAACAGATGTGGATGTAATCTCAGTAGGTAGCTCCACGGGGAGAGCAGAGACAGATGCTGAGCTAATTTATGCCGCTAAACTCCACTTGGATGCAAGCACAGTTTGTAATGCTGTAAATTGATGAGCTGTAGAGCCAGCAGGCTTCGGAGGCTGGCAGGGGGTCTCCTGATTAAAGCCAACTTTTAACAGAGCAGAGAAATGTTCCAGGAATGATCAGACTCAACACGCATGAAAGCGAAAGTACGTCTGGGAAACAGAGCAGGTTACTGGGTTTATGTTCCAGCCTTCATGCCCCGTCACAGCACGGCAGGACTGTCCAGGTTAACCACTTTAAACATGGTTCTGTGTTGAAATCTCCAGGATAGCGGGGGTCTTTCTGCCCCGGTGCTGCCTGCTGACTGACTGCTGCACTTCCGAACTCGGTAGTCGGAGCAGGTAGTTGGGAAAAGCAGATCCTCAGTGTAGAGTGCGGCATATCTGTGGAAAACTCATCTGGACAAATAATCAGGCGTTTTATCCCAATGCAAACAAAGCTTACAGGTAGACGCACGGGTGGGACTATTTTAATAGTGTTTTGATTGGCTGTGCAGATTGCAGGTTGGTGTTTTGTTACCTCTGATTGGTGGAGATGACTTCGGGCTCGGGGGAGCGGCTGCGATTATCTGCAGTCTGTGAAACTGACTGCTTTCCTCTGCTCCGAGCATCCGTACAACACGAGGTGAAGCACAGCGACCCTGGAGACTCTGTGGACGTTTGGGCTGAAGGAAGTCCTTGGTGTGTTCCAGGGATGAGTTCTCGGGAATCTTGCCAAACGCAGTTTCTAGGCATGTCTCTGGTGCACATTTTTCATATCTGCCATCTGCTTTAAATTCTCCATGCAGAGCTGAGTGTTTGTCTGAGGCTGAAGTCGGCTGCCTTCAGTCCGAGATGACAGATTACAGCTTCATTTCTTTCTACAGAAAATTTGGGCCCTTAAATTTGGCAGTTCAGTCTGTGACAGTTTATATGAACCTAACATCACTTTTGTCGTCCCAGCGGCTGCAGGTTTCATTATAGTACAAATGTGAACAGTGACTCTTCTTTAAGCCTTTTATTGCTGTAAAGTTTACACATGCTTTACATTAATAAACCACACCATTTTAAAACCTCCATGGCAACAAACAATGCTGTTTTGCTTGCATGTCTCAGTTATGTATAAGCTCAGAAACTCTGCAGGTGACTGTTGAGATGTGGCGTAGCTCACACCGAACTCCAACTCGTGCTCATCCAGGTACGGAAATCCCAAAAGGTTGGTTCTGTTCATCTGGATGTTTCGTCATCATCAGCTGACGTCTTCACTCTCAGCTGACTGCAGGTTTCAACCTTATAAACAGGACATTTGCACAATGACTGAAACCAGCAGCACCAGGAACAATGAGCTGTAGCTGCAGCTGAGACTGAAGAAGTCACACGGATGGATGAATGGATGAAGGGATGGATGGATGGATGGATGAATGGATGGATGAAGGGATGGACAGATGGATGGATGAAGGGATGGATGGATGGATGAAGGGATGGATGGATGGATGAAGGGATGGATAAATGGATGGATGGATGAAGGGATGGATGGATGGATGGATGAAGGGATGGATAAATGGATGGATGAAGGGATGGATGAAGGGATGGACGGATGGATGGATGAAGGGATGGATGGATGGATGAAGGGATGGATGGATGAAGGGATGGATGGATGAATGGATGGATGAAGGGATGGACGGATGGATGGATGAAGGGATGGATGGATGGATGAAGGGATGGATAAATGGATGGATGAAGGGATGGATAAATGGATGGATGGATGAAGGGATGGATGGATGGATGGATGAAGGGATGGATGAAGGGATGGATGGATGGATGAAGGGATGGATAAATGGATGGATGAAGGGATGGATGGATGGATGGATGAAGGGATGGATGGATGGATGGATGAAGGGATGGATGAAGGGATGGACGGATGGATGGATGAAGGGATGGATGGATGGATGAATGGATGGATGAAGGGATGGATGGATGGATGAAGGGATGATAAATGGATGGATGGATGGATGAAGGGATGGATAAATGGATGGATGGATGAAGGGATGGATGGATGGATGGATGAAGGGATGGATGGATGGATGGATGAAGGGATGGATAAATGGATGGATGGATGAAGGGATGGATGGATGGATGGATGAAGGGATGGATGGATGGATGAAGGGATGGACGGATGGATGGATGAAGGGATGGATGGATGAATGGATGGATGAAGGGATGATAAATGGATGGATGGATGGATGAAGGGATGGATAAATGGATGGATGGATGAAGGGATGGATGGATGGATGGATGAAGGGATGGATGGATGGATGGATGAAGGGATGGATGGATGGATGGATGAAGGGATGGATAAATGGATGGATGGATGAAGGGATGGATGGATAGATGGATGAAGGGATGGATGGATGGATGGATGGATGAAGGGATGGATAAATGGATGGATGAAGGGATGGATAAATGGATGGATGAAGGGATGGATGGATGGACGGATGGATGAAGGGATGGATGGATGGATGGATGAAGGGATGGATAAATGGATGGATGAAGGGATGGATAAATGGATGGATGGATGAAGGGATGGATGGATGGATGGATGGATGAACGGATAAATGGATGGATGGATGGACAGATATATGAATGGCTGTCCAAACCCTTACAGTGGTACATTAGCCTTTCAGTATGGTTGGACAGGCACATTTCTGTGACACAAGCCCAACGGCCTCACCTGGTTTGTGCACCAAACCAGTGCCTTAAAATCACCTGAGCACCTTTTTAGGAGCAACACACTGATCCTGTGCTGGGCCTCGCTCTGTCCCAAAAACATGGGACCACAGCCTGAAGCTGTTCTGCTGATGTTCACTGGAGAATAAGTCATCGTCCACAGAACCAGTCTGACTTTTATTTGAGACATTAGACATTTTCTGTTGAAAGGAGCCGGGTGGTAAACTCTGGTGATAAATGTTTGCCTGTTGGTGTTGTAGGGTCCAAATGTGGCAATCGGGGTATTTGGGTTGATCCATCCATGATCCGGCTGAGCAGGACAGAGCTTTATCAGACCCGGCTCCATGCTTGATGTCCGGGTTTGGTAAGTCTGTTCAGGCTGCGGCCTCGGGTGCCCAACTGTGGCTAGACTTAGAATAGGCTCCCTGCCTGACCTCTGACCTGTTCTGTCTGCTTGGTGTTTGGTGGCTGGGCTTAAACCCCGCAGAGACAGAGCAGACATCATCAGCAGTCGATGTGACACTGATGAACTCATTTTGACTGGAAACAGAAAGCTTTGCTCTTTTCACCGTAACAGCCCGGTACAGCGTCAGCATCGCTGCTGATGCCTCGATCTTCCGGTCCATCTCATGTTCCACCTTTCCATCAGTTTTAGAGATTCGTCTGCTTCACGCTCTGCTGCAAACCACCCCACAAAAGTAGGCACACCATTCTGAGGGTCCCAAAACATCATATTAACTGTGTTACACCCCTCTGATGCCCCTGCTGGCCATCCAGTGCTGCTGCAGGACTCGTTGGGTGGTGCGCAGGTTCAGCTGCTACAACTTACCTGATAGGTTGGAGATAAATGTGCGTCTGGTTTGGTTTGGACAGTGCCGGTACCACCGCCTCTTTGGTTGGTATGAACACGTTTCTGTGGTTAAGGTAATATTTGTCTGGCTGCAGGATGAATGTGGGCCTATCAGACGCCTCCCTGATTAGATTAGACTGAGAACCTGTGACGTTCCTTTTTGTAAACTGTGGTTAACGTTTCAGCTGTGAGTTTGCAGATTAAACTCTTTAATTATCCGGTCGATATTCTGGTTTGTATCACCTGTTGAGGTGTTTCGGACGCTGTGGGGAAGAAACAGATGAGCTGCTGTGTTTTAAAGCTCGTTTCAGACTCTGCACTTCACTGATGTCTGCAGAAGATATTAGCACTGCTCTGAATTCCCCTCTTTCCTGTGGAGAAAAAGAGCCTGATCTCTCCTCTCCGTCCCCATCGTTACCTTGACCTCCTTCCTCCCATCCTCTTTGGCCCCCTATTTCCTCATCCCTCCTCCTTCTCTCCTTCCCTCCTTCCCTCCACCAGCGTCCAACATTCTTTGGCTTCCAACTGTGATGAATGTCCGTCAGAGGACCCGACAGCTGAGTCTCCACTGTCCTCCATCATCCTCTTTCACCACCATCCCCGTCCTCTCTCCTGTCGCTTCTTTCTTTCTTCATAACTTGGGCCTATTTTTAACTTCCCGTCTTTCCATTTTTCCCTTCCTCAGACTCTTTGTTGTCCTCTCTTTCTATCTCGTCGTCGTGGACACGTGGCCCTCCCTCGTCTCCTCGTCGTCTGCTCTTTGTTCTGATTGTGATGAGTGTTGGTGAACTGGATCCAGAAGCTCTCTGTCAGAATCTTTTCTTTCTCTCTGATCTCGTCAGTTTCTCTCGTTCTTCTATAAACTTGTAATGAATGTTTGTCAAAGCTCCAAACAGCTGTGGAGTCCTTTTGCTCTTTAGTTTGTCATAATCGCCTCCATCTGTCTTCTTCTTCTTCCTTCCCTCCATCATTTCTTCACCTCGTCCTCTGATGAACGGCTGAGGACATCCCTCTCACCTCCTGCAGCTTGTCTTCTGGCCTTCCTCCACCCCAGCTCATCTCTTTGTTCCTCCTTAGTTCCCTCCCCGTGCTTTAAATGCTACGAGGTGATGGCTGAACTCTGTAGATGTCGGTAACCTGACCTGGATATCCATCGACTTGTTTTGGGGCTTGTTACTTCAATGATTAACGCCGTCTCTGCTGCTCTGTGTCCACAGCTCGGTGGCCGTGCTGAGGGAGTGCATGAAGAACGAAAGTCTGGTTCGTTTCTTCCAGGAGAGGCAGGCGACCCTGAGCCACTCCTTACCGCTGGAGACGTACCTGCTCAAACCAGTGCAGAGGATCCTCAAGTACCACCTGCTGCTACAGGTGACCCTTCATACCACCTCATACTACAAGTTATATCGCAAATACTACCAAATACTGCATGCGGTGCCTGAAATACCTCCAGATATACAAGTTAAACTCCAAATACAATCAGATGTTGGACATAGCACCTCAAAAACAGGTTGTACTAATGAATACTGCATCTAGAACCTCAAATACTGCCGGTGAGAATTTAAATGCTATCAGATACTGTGCACATGAAAGCCTGTTACTTGGTCAGGTGCCACCTGCAGGTGCATCCAAACACCTCAAATTCTAGCTTTAGTTCAGCATAAATGACTTCAGTCCTACCTGATACTGCTTCCACAGGTAACATGTCTCTGTGGTTCCCTGAGGAAGCTGATTGGTCCTCGTAAAGCTTTGGTCTCCAGGCAACAGGTCTGTCTCCTGTCAGTAAACAGAGGGTCAGGCTGAGACCTCTCAGCGCGTCGCGTCTTTAAAGACGAGCGGTGTGCGTCCTCGGCTACGTGTGCGGGGTTTTTCCCAGGACCAATAAAACGAGGATAAACTCTGACATCATCTCAGAGTCTAAACTCTCTGCTCTGAGTCTCAACTCTCAGACCAGCCGTGGTCAGTTGCTGTCTACAACACAGCTGTGCAAAGACGCCGAGTCAGTGTGCAGTCACATGCAGTCTGTCAGAGATGAATTAAACCGTGAATCGTTGCCATCTGCACGCACAGAAATTTGCATTATTTACTTTAATTCAGAGTCTGTGCAGAACGCAGAGATCTGAAACTGCAGGACGGCTAACTGCCAAACATACACAGGATCACGACAGTCAGCGAGTCGGCTCTGCAGTGCAAAGAGTTGGTTGAGGTTTGAAACTACAGCTGCCTTAAAACTCAACTTATCTGATTTCATCGTGTAGAAGAAGTAGAGCCAGCGGACTCACGTTAACGTGACAGGAAGACTCGTCGATCAGCCGTAAGCTCTGCTTCTCGTCGTCTTTGTTGAGTCAGTTTTGGCACAAACACCAAACAGATGCTGGAGCCCGTTTGTGCCGCAGTCAGCACCAGGAAACGGTGACTCTGTTAAATCACACGAGAGCGAACTGCAGGCTCGTCGTGTTCTCGTTATTCTGAGAAGAAGCTCAGCAGACGTTTGAAACAGACGAGTCTAAGTTAACGACTCGCAGCACAAAATAAACCCACACGTGTGTAAATCTGTGTGCACACAAATACATTATAACCTTGTGCAGGTGCCAGATGATGCTACAGTATCATTGTGTGTATTATTGTGAACATGAGTCAGAACGGATAAAACGATGGAAACAAGCTGAAGCGGTCCGGTTTAGGAGCAGAACCATTTGTTCTTCTGTGCCAAATTCCCATCGTTAATAATCACATCTGGCTGAATGGAGACTTGTGCTCCAGATGTTTAACATGACGCACAAACACCTGGAAGAGGCGAGGACCTGTTCATCACGTCTGTTCACACGGAGCAGGCTTTAAAGGAGGTCCTACGGTGTGAAGCCGAAGCCGCAGAGGCCTTCTCACTCAGCCGTCTGCTCCGTGAAGCAGGAACAGCTTTCCCAGTGAACGTGCCGAGTCTCCTCACTGGTCCCAGTCCAAGCCCAGCTCTAGGAGCGGGCGGGAGGATGACACAGCTGAAGCTGCTCTTTGTTCTCGCTCGTTGGTCTGCAGGAGTTGCCGCTGCCGCTCTGATGACGGCAGCCAGTTTAAACATCGGTCAAACACGTGTTTGGATCCGAGCTGGGGTTTTCCCAGAATCCTCAGCTGCTCCCGTTTCAGTCCATTCTGTGCTACGGCGCTTCAGGGTGCAGTGGAATGTAACTGCATACTCTGAGCTACTTCCAGTCCGATGCTTCTCACAGGGAAGCGACGCTTTTGACCTCCAGAGTTCACAGAACGACTCCATGAGCACGAATGAAATGTGTCTGATTTGCAGCTTCAGGTCAGCCTGACCTCCTGCTGCTCTCGCCGATCACTCACAGGCTCCAACACACACTCAGGACACGCTGGGCGCCACAGGCTGCATGATCAGTTCGAAGGAATTAATCATTTAATTAGTTTATTGAAAAAAAAGATCAATTAAACAATGAGGACACTCATTTCACTGTACTTCCTGTCTGTGACAGAGCACCTGATTTTCCTGCAGTCATTTAAACCTCTGCTAAATAAACACATGTTAAGTAACCCTGAGCTGGAGGGTTAGAAACAGCCTCTCCAGCGCTGTGTGTATGAAAGCTCTAATTAGCACGACTCTGGTGGGACTCGAACCCACAACCGTTGAAGTCCAATGTGCGCCACAGAGCCGCACGGTGAGGGCGCTCGGTGGCAGTTTAAGGGTTAATCATGCTTCGTGTCCTCGTGCTCACGGTGGTCTCAGAGACGTCAAAGCAAACTGAGTAAAAGTTACGAGGACACAAACCACAGTTTATCTAACGCTCTGAGAAATCCCCGTCTGTGTTTTGGCCTCAGCAGGCGGAGCATCGGAGCGGGGAAGGATCTCAGAGTGCGAGCTGTCTTTTATGTGCGGGTCTCGTCTCGTTTCAGGAACTTTCTAAGCACTTTGATAAGAGCGAGCCCGGATATGAGGTCGTGGAGGATGCCATCGTCACCATGACAGCAGTCGCCTGGTACATCAACGACATGAAGAGGAAACAGGAGCACGCTGTGCGGCTACAGGTAACGATGATCACGCAGGACCCCAACGTGAAAAAAGCTGCTGAGAAACATAAGGCCCGGGGGCCAGAATGGGCCCACCAAAGACTCTAAAGTGGCCCACTAGATGGCTCTGGAAGATGTGAAGGAGGGCACTGATACTACTCAAAGTAACATGAAAGTTCCTGTTTTTCATGATAGTTCAGCTTTTTACGACGAGTCCACAATAAAAAACAAAATGCCACATTTACTCCCGACAGCTCAAAGAACCACGCTGACAGATTTCTTTCACTGATTTTTTTATCTGCGAAATCTGAGATAACCTGTTGAAGTTACTCGTCTTTTTCTTATATGACGATGTTTCCGTTAAACGTCTTTACACTGACAGAATGAGGATGTTTCACTAGTCCGACTTGGACATCTTTGGTCTACCTACGAGCTACCATTCAGCAGCTATTAACAAAGACTGTATATGAAAGATGGACACAGCTACCATATGAGTTTGTGGATTGATATTTGCAGGTTTCATTGTTAGCATGTTAGCCATCGTTAACATGGGTTTGTGACCAGATTTAGCTGAGCTTTGGAGCGCAATCACTAGCAAGTTGATGCTAGTTAGCGAGTTAGCTTAGTTAGCATGTTACCTAGCTAGTTGTTGCATAGCTGGGACCCCCATCTGCTTTGAGAACCGATGAAGCCTTTCAGGTCTGAGGTGAAACATCTTTGAGAACCTAAAGATGTCCAGTTGCCTTCAGCACTTCAGGATGTTTCACTAGTCCAGTCCATGTGGCTAACAATGTAGAACGACATCTTTGGTCTACCAGCTACCATTCAGCAGCTATTAACAAAGACTGTATATGAAAGATGGACACAGCTACCATATGAGTTTGTGGATCCATATTTGTAGGTTTCATTGTTAGCATGTTAGCCATCGTTAACATGGGTTTTTGACCTATTTGTGACCAGATTTAGCTGAGCTTTGGAGCGCAATCACTAGCAAATTGATGCTAGTTAGCAAGTTAGCTTAGTTAGCATGTTACCTAGCTAGTTGTTGCATAGTTGGGACCCCCATCTGCTTTGAGAACCTAAAGACGTCCAGTTGCCTTCAGCACTGAGAACCCATGCAGGCATTTTGAGAAAACTGGATCTGGATGCAGCTCTTTAAAGGTGCTCATTGGTTCTCTAGAGAACGCTGTGCTTTTCCAAAGAACCTTTCTGAAGATGAAGGATCGGTGCAGATCAGCAGGTTTAGGTCGGGTTCACTCCACCGTGGTTAGCCTGTGACCTTTCACCGATGTCTCTCTCCAGGAAATCGAGGCCCTGCTGGTGAACTGGACTGGGCCGGACCTCAGCGGGTTCGGCGAGCTGGTTCTTGAAGGTTCCTTTAAAGTCCACAGAGTGAAGAAGGAGAGAGCGTTCTTCCTGTTCGATAAAATGCTGCTGATTGCCAAGAAGAGGATGGAGCAGTTTGTCTACAGCACACATATTTTTGTAAGTAACAACACGTTTGAGGCCGTCGTGGGTTGTGTCTGCACTGCTGCATCACAACAAACACACATGCGACCCCCCCAGGAAACAGAGGCTCATCGCCACAGCGATACTCTGACCTTCAGGGTTCCTCACGTTTGTCTCTGTGTCTGCTCCTCCACCTGCAGTGCTGTAATCTCCTGCTGGTGGAGAATCTGAAGGACCCGCTGTGCTTCCGAGTGTCCGACCAGACCATTCCCAAACAGCAGCATGTCGTCCAGGTGAGGGAAACCTCGAGTCTCCGCCTTAAATCTGGATCTCAGATGCAGCGACCTCACTGTTTGTATCTGGATCCTGTTTTTTGTTCTGCAGACAAAGAATCAGGAGGAGAAGCGACTGTGGGTGCACTACCTCAAGAGGCTGATCGTCGAAAACCATCCCGCATCACTCCCACACAAGGTAAGCAGGTCCTGGTCTTCCTGTGTGAAGCTCCCATGTTCTCCCCACCATCCAAAGACACTCACGTTAGATGTTGACTCCTACCTGCCCACAGGTGAAGTTCAGCACCGATCACTGTGGTTTGAAGCATATTGCTGCTCACAGGAGATTGTTGAGTAGACCTGACTGTGGTGGCTTCACGGCCTCTGTGAGCAGCTGATTGGATTGATTGCTGCAGTGAGAGCGCGATTTGTACCCGAGCAGCTGTTTATAATGTTCACAGCAAAGATCGAGAAAACATGTATGTAGTTGTGCTCCCAGCAGTAGTAAAGAGTGCAGCTTTAGCAGCTTTTGTAGATCTTTGCTGCCCCCTGCTGGTGTAAACAGTAAGGAGCAGCAGATGTCCTGTAACATGAGCAGGATGGTGATACATCCATGTTTGTAACCATGTTACACACTGACTCAACTAACTCGAGTCTCACCTGTTCATTTAACTCACCTGGTTAATGTGAGGATTTGTCTTTGCTCACACGTCTGACTGATTCACTGATTGTTTCCAGGCGAGGCAGGTCCTGGGAGACAACTTCTGTCAGTGTGAGTCTCACACACACATACACACACATGTATTCAGCATGCTTATATAACAGTTTTCAGCCTCTGCAGATGGAGTGACATCACTTCCTGTGTTTCAGCTCCTCAGTTCGAGCAGGACCACCTGAAGAAGTCATCTGCGTCTCCGCGGCTGGACGACATCCACGCCTATCACCGAGGCAGGCGTCAGTCAGGTCAGGGTCAGTCACCTCCTCCTTCTCGAGCTGCTCCTCATCTTCTTCTCCTGCTTACAGGTCACGACTGCGACTTGTTTGTAACACGTTTCCGAAAATTAATCTAACGTCGTTTAAGTGGACGCACAGACTGGACATAAATAAAGGTTTTCTCATTCTGAGCTGAGCTTCAGGACACAACGCCGGACGTGTCTCCCCAACCTGCCTCATACGGCTCGGGTGTTTTTGGCTGCATGAAGTCAGCAGCAGATCTGTACTCGGGTCAGTTTAGCCGGCGCACTGGTTCGTGGAAAGTGAGCAGGGTTCAGGTTTGTCATCTGACTGAACAAAGAAAGCGTTCTCCATGAAGCCTCAGAACCTGGAGGTGTGCGTCATCATTACTGGGACCTTCTCAGATGGCCTGGTTACCCCTGCCAGTGCACTAATGGCCCCATCATGATGCTAGCTTTGAACTGATAGGTCGAGGTCGAGCTTCACGTGTGACTGCAGAGGTGACGGCGGTCCCTGCTTATGGTGACGTGTTCCTGAACCCACGCAGCAATCACCAGCACACAGTCAACTCCGAGAGCCTGGGGGCCACGCCCCCCCTGAGCGATTGCAAAACAACTGTGCTAAAGTTTGACCCCCACCCCGCGGCACTACTAAATCTAAAAATCTGAAAAACTACGAGGGAGGAGCCCCCCCCCCCCCCCCCCCCCCCACGCTTATCAGAATCAGAAAGGGTTTTATTGCCAAATGTTGAGCAGGTTTACAACATTAGGAAATTGCTGCGGTGCTTCGTGCAAACATGCTGTCAGATAACACTTAACCCTTTAAAACCGGTCAGAGCGGGCACACTCCGTTTTGCGTAACTATTTTTAAATCCTTGTAGCTCTGCAACCACGTGAGCTAGCGCAATATTTTTTTTTGCATATGAAACCGGAGGAGTTGTACTTACATCTTATGCCATCAGCTTGTCCTCGGTCACAGTTTCCTTCCACATATAGTTTTGCAAAAACTGCATAAAAAGCACTTGCAGCAACAAAAACATAATATTCCAGAAACACGCTTTGCCGATCCGATCAGCTGTTCATAACACTTCCTACGTCCATCAGTGTGAACTATCGCATGTCCGCCATGACCTGCCCAAAACCGGAAGTGACGTCATTTCACGGAAATGTTGTTTTTTACCATCAGGGCCTCAATGAGCCTATACTGGTGTTTTTAAAAGTTATGTTTGACTTTATGACTTTCTGTGTCGTTTCTGTGATGCTTAGGACTCATATTGCACTGCTGGAAATAGTTTATTTTGATGCATATGCTGCTTTTTGCAAATTTGCACAATAATATTTATTTTTGTTTTTCCTGCAGTGTATAAAAATTGGTGTATTTCAAAAATAAAACTATGAAGACACTCAAAATAAATTTCCTGTGGTGGGAAACTATTTTGTGCAACTTTTTTGTATTTACAGTTTTGAGGGATAAACCTCTTAAATTTCTCTAACTAGAAATATATGTTAAAAAAGCAAAAACGATTCTCAATTTTTTTTGTAGTTTATTGCACTTTTTTGCAATTTATGTAATCACTATGCACTTAATGCAGACATATTATTAAAATCTGGGCTATAATGGTTGTATTGATGTATAGCAACTTGAAATGCTCCCAAAAATGGCTCCACAGCATGTAAACATATAATATAAGCTCTGGCGGACTTGGTTTATGGTAGGTCTTAAAGGGTTAAATAAACAGAAAAATTAAAATTAAAAGTGCTAAGTAGATATCCTGCAGTGGGCTGAAATAAAACGTCTTCACGTCGACGTTGTTACCTGAGTCGAGCCTTTTGTTCCCCAGTCTGCAGCTGACGAAGCTCCTTCGTCTTCCTCCCATCAGTCTGACAGCCTGACCTCGTCCAGCCTCGGGGACAGCCTCTTTTTAATTCAGTCATGTGACTAAACTGGCTCGTTAGTTCCGAGTTGCTTGTGGAGCGTTATAAATTCTTTCCACTGGTCTGTCGTCACATATTAAAAGGATTCATGTTTTCTGGTTTGTGTCTGTTCCAAATGACAGACCCGATCACCTCGTCTTAACTGTTTGAGAAACCTTTTGATAATATTATCAACTTTTGTGTACCTAAACTTGAAGGCAGCTCACAGTCATGTAGTCTATCACACCAGGAACGGGACAGTTTGAATTCAACCCTAACACGAGGGTCTCGTTCTGCTCTGTTTGTCCCTGCAGAGCCTCCAGAGCTGCTCATGTACACGCCGGAGAAGTCCAGGAAGAACCTGCCTCTGCTGCTGGAGGGAAACCTGCCGTACCGACGCACCAGGAGGCAGTCAGGTACTCAGACAGGCTGCAGCCACAGCTCAGGCTCAGAGCTGTCTCCATTATTCGTATAAAACAGCAAACATCTGCTTTTTGATGCTCTAATCAAAGAGAAGAGAAGCAGCAGGGAAAGTGAAACTGACTTTATCCAAATGGTGACTCGCTGCAGCTCCTGCATCGTGGAAGCAGCTCTAACTTATGACGATTACGACTCGTTGTCCTGGTGAGCGACAGTGACCAATCGTGCGTCTGCATGTGTGTATCTGCAGTTTGGATTCAACTCGACCCCGACAGCAGACATTTCACACTCTTCATCTCCAGATGTTAAGCTGAACTGTGTGACACACAGCTGGGAAATTATGTGCCTTTAATTAATAGAATAGAATAGAATAGAATATATGGGTCTATTATGGGTTTGTTGCAATGTACACGGTATGAAGGTATGTTATTAATATGCTATAAGTGTGTACAGGCTATGAACAGGATATAAATATGAAAACCATACAGAAATATGAACTTTGCAAGTTATAAACAGTCGTAGAATTATAATTATTGTACAGTATGATTGTTTATGCAGCATATACAGTAGTGCAGTTTAGATCAGTGAGATATGTGGATGATTTCTACAGAGGCTATAAAGTGCTGGTAGGTGTGGGTGGTGGTTCAGTCCATGTTATTATTGTGTGTTTGAGGGTACAGTTGTCCGTGTGTGTGTGTGTAGGTGGTTGTGGGTGTGTGTATGTTCAGTCCATGTGTTTAACGTGGGTCAGATGTCAGGAGGCAGAGGTCAGGAGTCTGACAGCTGTGGGGAAGAAGCTGTTCTGGTACCTGGTGGTCTTAGTCCGGAGGCTCCTGTAGCACCTCCCAAGGCAGAGCAGTTCCCGTACCAGACTGTTATACAGTTGGTCAGGATGCTCTCGATGGTGCAGCGATAGAAGTTCACCAGGATGTCTGAGGACAGGTGGTTCTTCCTCAGAGTCCTCAAGAAGAAGAGGCGCTGGTGAGCCTTCTTGACCAGCTTGGATCAGTTGGTCGTCCAGATGAGATCCTCGGAGATGTGGACTCCCAGGAACTTGAAGCTGCTCACACGCTCCACAGCCGTCCCCTTAATGTGGATAATGGACTGGATTGCATTTATATAGCGCTTTGGGCTCTTCTTTTCTTCTTTTTTTCTTCTTTTCTGGGGCCCTCAAAGCGCTTTACAATTCACAAACAGCATTCTGGCGTTGGTGGTGTTGTTGTCCAGGTGTGAGAGGACAGAGTGCAGTGCGATGGAGACTGCATCCTCTGTGCTCCTGTTCTGACAGTATGCGAATTGGTGGGGGTCCAGGGTGGGGTGGAGACAGGATTTGAAGTGTGCCAGGACCAGCTGCTCTAAGCACTTAGTGATGATGGGGGTGAGTGCTACAGGGCGGTAGTCGTTGAGGCTTGATGGGTTGGAGTTTTTGGGTATCGGGACGATGGAGGTGGATTTGAAGCAGACCGGTACCACAGCGTGGGCCAAGGACAGGTTGAATATGTCTGTGAGCACTCCTGCAAGCTCCCCAGAACACGCTCTGAGAACACGCCCGGGGATGCCATCAGGACCTGCAGCCTTTTGGACATTAATCCTGCTCAGCACCGCTCCTACATCGGTGGGTGAAAGAGTCAGAGGTTGGTGGTCTGGCGTCATGTCTGTTTTGGTTGTGGTTGTTGGGTTCTCTCGCTCAAAACGAGCATAAAAGTTGTTGAGCTCGTTGAGGAAGGAGACATCAGAGGATGCGGGGGACGGTTTGGTGGTCCTGTAGTCTGTAATGGTCTGGAGTAGGGCTGGGCTTTGATAATCGATTTATCGATTAAAATCGATTGTGGCTTGGATAACGTGACATCGATTCATTAAAATCCTGAAGTATTTCAGTCAGTAAGATGAAGATTCCTGACATAACGAGGGTGAATGCAGGAAACAAAAACATGTTCTCTTTCATGTGTCGTGTTGTGTAACAGTAAATATTACGTTGCAATAACCAGCCTCCCTTCCTCTGTTCCAGCTCCTGCCAAAGACATCGAAGCAGTGTTTCATCCCAACGGTGAGACGAGTCAGACTCTTATCCACATGATGAGGCCCGAGCCCAAACATCACCCTGAGAGCTCAAATGAAACAAAGAAATCAGAAATGAACTGTGTCCGATTTCTCTGCAGGAGGTTGAAAAAGCCGTCGCTGATAAGATTGTTGTTTTAGTTCATCGGGTTTTAAAGCTGCCGCAGCTCCAGAGTCACATGGAGGTGGAGGAGCAAAGAAAGCTCCCACAGAGATTCCTCCACTCAAACGACGGCACGAGCCGGGATGTGGCGCTTAGACCTTAGGAACTGCGGACTTTCTTCCGTCTTTCATCCACTCGTTTTACTTCAAAACTAAATAATTAAGACAAATCCAAAAACAATATTGGTGAATAATCCCTCTGAGTTTTCCAGTCATTTTCAGGTGGATTGCTCCTTCTGTGCATGTTTGTGCGTTTGTTACAAACCCAGGTTTAGAGCCACAGTGATGTATGGATTGTGGGTAATGGTTTGGGCGGAGCTGGCGGAGATGCTCAGAAAGAATCCGTGAGCTCATGTGAACCAGTCTCCCAGTCCGAGTGTGTGGACTTTGGTCCTGGGCCTGGATCTCAGTAACTAACAACAGCTGTTCACCACAACTTGTTTTTCACCACTTGTGAAATGGTGCAGTTCCACAGCCAGGGGGAGCTGTTGCTCCTGGAGTGACATTTACCTGCTGAAGTGCAGAAATCTGAAAGATGAGCTCTGAAACATCACGTCTGTGTCTGAGTGGGAAAGCTGACAGCTGCAAAGCTGAGGGGTTGCCACAGTGGGACATGTTTGAACTTGGAAATGTATTTGCTCCGATATGCATGTCGTTGACTGCGGGAAGCAAATTAGACCGGGCTCATGTTTCCTGCAGCTCTCCAGGTGTGGGTTTGGCTCGGGCCTGCAGCGCTGGCTCAAGCATTGTTCAAACATGAAACTTGTAGTTATGTAGAGACAGATGCCAAGTTGCTAAGTGCCTGAAAGCAATAATAATATTTTGATAACATCGTTCTCTTTGTTCTCATCCATCACGGCATCTGTCACCCGCCTCACCCCACCACTTCGCTCCACCCGGGAATCTCCCAGCTATGAAGGTGAGACCGCTTTCAGATTTCTGGCAAATGTGCAGCTCAGCTATTAAATGCTTCATTAACCATCAAAGATCCTCTGGTCCAACATCTCAACTACATCGTTTTATTCACAATAACATCAGTATAAACACGGTTGTGTTTGTTGTTTTTATGAATATTTAAAGATTTCTTGTGATAATAGTTATTATTTATTTTTATAATCTGTACAGTTATATTTTCATGAGCCCAGCTTATTATTATCGCTTCATAAATTTGTTGGGTGCTGAGCATGTCGGGGAGGGAATGGGAGGAAACATGAACATTCACATTTATGTCCATATATGTATTACATAATACATACATGCATTATATATGTATATTTATGTCCATTTAGACGTATGTCTGTAGTTTGAGGGTGATTTCAGTGATTTCAGTTTGGACCCGCTGAACAGTGATGAGTGTGAGTTTGCACTGCTGGTTTCATGGTGTTTATGCTGGACTGTAAATCTAAAGAAAACTGTCACTGTAACAGCAGGCGGGCAGTGAAAGCGAGCTGTGCCACGCAGACAGCCTGGGCTCAGCAGGCAGCAGCAGCACGTTGGCCTCCTCCGTCATAGAGGTGGAGTCCGAGCGGGACGACGCCAGTTTGAAGCCTCAGCTACGACCGAACAAGGAGGAGGTAACTTTAGCTTGTGCTAGCACTCGTCTCAGAGGAGGATGTATCTGCGTTAGTGCTGACCTGATGTCAGGATGGATGGATGGATGGATGGATGGGTGAGTGAGTGAGTGAGTAGACAGATGGATGGATGGATGGATGAGTGAATGGATGGATGGATGGATGAGTGAATGGATGGATGAGTGAATAGATGGATGATGGATGGATGAGTGAATAGATGTATGATGGATGGATGAGTGAATAGACAGATGGATGGATGGATGAGTGAATGGATGGATGGATGGATGAGTGAATGGATGGATGAGTGAATAGATGGATGATGGATGGATGAGTGAATAGATGGATGATGGATGGATGAGTGAATAGACAGATGGATGGATGGATGAGTGAATGGATGGATGGATGGATGAGTGAATGGATGGATGGATGGATGAGTGAATGGATGGATGGATGAGTGGATGGATGGATGAGTGAATGGATGGATGGATGGATGAGTGAATGGATGGATGGATGGATGAGTGAATGGATGGATGGATGGATGGATGAGTGAGTGAATAGACAGATGGATGGATGGATGAGTGGATGGATGGATGGATGAGTAAATGGATGGATGGATGGATGAGTAAATGGATGGATGGATGAGTGAATAGATGGATGGATGAGTGAATAGATGGATGGATGAGTAGATGGATGGATTGATGGATGAGTGAATGGATGGATGAGTAGATGGATGGATTGATGGATGGATGGATGAGTGAATGGATGGATGGATGAGTGAATGGATGGATGGATGAGTGAATAGATGGATGGATGGGTGGATGGATGAGTGAATAGATGGGTGGATGGATGAGTGAATAGATGGATGGATGGATGAGTGAATAGACGGATGGATGGATGGATGAGTGAGTAGACGGATGGATGGATGGATGGATGAGTGAGTAGACGGATGGATGGATGGATGGATGAGTGAGTAGACGGATGGATGGATGGATGGATGGATGAGTGAGTAGACGGATGGATGGATGGATGGATGAGTGAGTAGATGGATGGATGAGTGAGTAGATGGATGGATGAGTGAGTAGACGGATGGATGGATGAGTGAGTAGATGGATGGATGAGTGAGTAGACGGATGGATGGATGAGTGAGTAGACGGATGGATGGATGAGTGAGTAGATGGATGGATGAGTGAGTAGACGGATGGATGGATGGATGGATGGATGAGTGAGTAGACAGATGGATTGATGGATGGATGGATGAGTGAGTAGACGGATGGATGGATGGATGGATGGATGAGTGAATAGATGGATGGATGGATTGATGGATGAGTGAATGGATAGATGGATGGATGGATGAGTGAGTAGACAGATGGATTGATGGATGGATGGATGAGTGAGTAGACGGATGGATGGATGGATGGATGAGTGAGTAGACGGATGGATGGATGGATGGATGGATGAGTGAGTAGACGGATGGATGGATGGATGGATGAGTGAGTAGATGGATGGATGAGTGAGTAGACGGATGGATGGATGAGTGAGTAGATGGATGGATGAGTGAGTAGATGGATGGATGGATGGATGAGTAGACAGATGAATGGATGGATGGATGGATGAGTGAGTAGACGGATGGATGGATGGATAGATGGATGAGTGAATAGATGGATGGATGGATGAGTGAGTAGACGGATGGATGGATGAGTGAGTAGATGGATGGATGAGTGAGTAGATGGATGGATGGATGAGTGAGTAGACAGATGGATTGATGGATGGATGGATGAGTGAGTAGACGGATAGATGGATGAGTGAATAGATGGATGGATGGATTGATGGATGAGTGAATAGATGGATGGATGAGTGAGTAGACAGATGGATGGAAACTTACAATGGCTCAGGAGCCCTGAGTTGAGCCAATTCCCACTGTAATCCCACTACAGTAATATAATAAAATGTATTTAATCAAACTTGTGCACAGATAGTAGGTTTGAAAACAGGACTGTATCAAACACTCATAGCATCCTTTTAATGGTGTCTTTTCACTTTTGTTTAAATGAGGAGGAAGAGGAGCTGACCCCCTTCAGTCCTCCTCCCACTCTGTCCATCACAGAGGAGATCCTGGAGTTCATCAACCAGAGTAGAGCCAGAGAGGGGCTCGCTGCCATCCACACTCACATGACGGTTAGAAAACAGAACACCCACCATAACTTCACATGTGGTCAACCACGTTTGAGGACAGTCAGCCTCGAGTGGACTATTTTTCTTTCTAGCCGTACTTGTTTAGATTCAGTGAAACTGTCACACCATGTTGCGATGTCATTGATTATTCACTGATTTACTGAAGACCAACCTTTGTGAAAGCTCATGTATAAAGAGGTCAAATCCTGGGTTTTGACATCTGAACATTGTGGCTTAAAATCTTATCACATGACAAATTGCATGTTTAGCAGGAAAGAGCCTTAAGATAGACCATCCATTACCAATGACCTCAAGCAAACAACTCCTGTACTGCAAACAACTCCTGTACTGCACATGTTCTTGTTCAAGTTAGGTTTTATTAATTTAACAAAACAAACCAAATTCAGGCAGATATTTGAACAAATTCCAGTGATTTCCCTCTTTTTCTTTAAAATATTCACTAAACTGTTAAGTAACACACTGGTGGGTGTCCATATCCCACCAGCTAGGATTCATATGACTGTAAGTTTCTTCTTACTTTTTTCCCCGGTACAGATCAAGGATGAGCCCAAAGAGCCTCTATCCAACCAGACCAACTTCACCTGCCCGCTGCCCCCAGTCACCTCCAGCCAAGAACAAACTCACACAATGCCACAGGAACAGGAAAGAGCAGAGATTGAGGATGACATCGTCCAAAGTCAGACTGGAGAAAATGAGACAACAGAAAGTGAAGTCCAAGAAATTCAAGTTGCAGAAAGTCAGGTGGAAAAGGGAGCAGAAGTGCTTGGAGAAGTACAAGAAAATGATAAAGAGAAGACGAAAACGAGTGAAAACGAGGATAGACACAAGATCGTTCCACCCCAAACACTAGACCTTCATCGATTCATCTCAGAAGAGGAAGAAAGCAAAAACAAAGTCATACCGATAGAAGAAGAAGAGTCCACAACTTCCTCCTCAAATCTAGGAGCCCCTAACCAGCCCAACAAGAGATACCACCCGCCTACAAGAGGTTCCCACCTCACCAAGAGAGATAAGAAGCTCATTGAAAAGATAAGAAGTTACTATGAGGCAGCAGCTGAGGCTGAAGAGGAAGAGGAAGAGGATGAAGAGCTTGCTGAAGAAGTAGGGTCAAAAAGGAGAAACAGTTTCTCACAAATTCCCTCTGGCTTGGTAAAGGAGACCATGTCACGCTTTGATGTCGGTGGTCACCAGGGGGAGTCAGAAAGTGGGCTGTCCAAGTTCGAAGAACCAGAAAGAGATACTGATAGGGAGCACCTTTCTTCCTCTGGTCCAGTTTCCTCCCCATTTCCAGTACTAGCAGATGCAAAGAGTGATGGACAGGCTGATAAACCAATGAGCTCTCTGGAGTTTCAAGGAGAGGACCGAGTCAAGTCTTCATCCTCTGCTGCGAGTTACGACGAAGAGATTCCAAATCCGGTAAATTTGCAATCAAACCAAAGCAGGCCTATTGGAGAAGAAACAAAGATTCAGGATCAAAATGAGAATGTTTGCAAAGGATCTTTGGTGGAAAGACGGGAGGAGAAGATGGAAGGAGAGTCCAGAGATCAAACAACCATACCTGGTGCTGGAAACCAAGCTATTACAAATGGGCATGAAGCTAACCCACCAGGCTCAACTGAGGCTAATGGAAGCCATGAAGAAACCTCTACACCTGTGAATACGTGCGAAAAACCTGAGACAAAAACCCAGAACATCTGGACTAGAACCAGAAGCAGAGACCAAGCAAAGGCCATTGGGAACCTCGAAGACCTTCCCAGTCAGATAAAAGTAGGTCGATGGTCTCGCCACTCCAGGATTGTCACTGCTAACCGAGCCCTGTTTGAGACCATGGGATCGGATGTGGCTGGTATCGGGTTATTCGAGGCGAACCCTGTGGTAGACCCTGTGCTGATAGAAAACTCGGAGCGTATTCTAAGCAAGGTCCAAACACTGGCTCGCATGTACAGCGCCAAAGCCAGCACCATGAAGGTCCCCCTGCATCAAAAACGCTCCGGTAGTGGACGGAACCAATCGGTGGTTTCTGCTAGACCGTCTGGACCCTCGAGCCCGAGCCAAAGTAGAAGTCAGATACAGGCTGAAGCTCAAGTTACAGCTGAGCACCAAAAACAATATGAAACAGAAACCGGTCAGTCAGAGTCGAGATGTGCAACCCAAACTTACTCCATGGTCAAAGTTCAAACCCAAAACATAACACAAAGGCAGCAATGTCAGATTCAAACTGAAGACCAGAACCAGATTCAAACCATGAGCTGGAAGACCAAAGAGATCCAGGAAGAGAGGACAGTAAAGACAGCAGAGAGCCTCACACCAGGTGAGCTGCCTTTTCTAAGACTTCCTCTAAGATGCTGTTACTTTGGTTTTTTTTAAAGAGAGTCCAGGACCAAATTATTGTGTTAGCATAAGATAAGATCTCTCTTTTTTGTCAGTCCCACGTCGGCATTATGCACAACACAAACAACACAACACAACACAACACAACACGGTAACTTAATAAATACAAAAAATGAAAAAATAGAAAGAATGAATTTACGTGTAACACTCTATCCACGGTCTCTCTGATCCAGCTGCAGGTGGTAGAAGGAAGTCCGATATCCAGCAGTTTTACTATTAGTCTGTCTGTGGATTATCAAATTAAAAGCAGCGCTAAAGTCGAGAAAGAGCAGCCTGGCGTAACAGCCCTGTTGTTCCAGGTGAGAGATGGTGGTGTGCTCCCTGCCGTACCTGTCCTGAGTTGTTGTTGCTGAAGTGGTCTTAGAGCCTCCTCTTGTACGCTGCCTTGGCCTCTCTGTTGCCTCTTTTCAGCTCAGATCTGGCTGCACTGTACTGCGTACCATCACCGGATCTGAAAGCGGCGTCACGTTACTTCAGCAGGACCTGGACCTCTTTAGTCATCCAGGGTTTCTGGTTGGAGACGTTTGTCCACAGTGACACTGTTGGTACAGAAGTTAATATACGAGAGCACTAATGCTGTGTGCTCTTCGAGGTCCTGGTGTTCAAACACCGTCCAGTCCTGCAGCTGATGTGATGCACCTTCTGGCCAGGTTTTCTTCGTGGCTGGGGGCTCTCCTCCTAACGTGCATGCAGGGATCAGCAGGGAACTGTGGTCTAACAAACCAATGTGGTAGATGTTGCTGTAGGCTTTATCCAGTGTGTTTTGCTGCAGCCAAGTCTCTGTGAGCAGTATAATGCTGCTGTCCCATACACACCTGTTGATTCGTCTGTTTTGTTGGACAGGAAAATGCTTGGAAGCAGTGGCTTAAATGTTTGTTTCTAGCGGGCGGCCCAGCAGCCATGCTTTTGCCTCCGTTATTTACATTTCCTCTTTGGTTTGCCACTGGGAAGAACCAACTACGGAGTCTCTGGAGTTCTTATTATGTCTACGTAATGCCATGGAAGTGGTGATAGTCTGATCCTTGCACAGCGTAGTCCCAAACTCAAAAGGTCCTGACGACTGTAAGTGGACTCTACTCGATATAGAGGAGTGAAAAACACATAGGCCCTCACATATATACTTAGAAAGTCTAAAATACAAAGCAGCGAACGTGAGGAGCAGTGAGCCGCTGCGTCTGTGGGCGCCGCCCATGATATGGACTGGTCGTATAAAGCCCCACCCATACTAAACGGATTCATTTCTCATCAGATTAATGACTCCCAACAGGGCCCGGTTCCAATACTCTATGATACGGTTCATACTCTATATTTCATTGTTTTTCCCAGATGTCCAGGAGGCTGCGATGGAGCCAGTTGACCCTCAGTTGTTTGGTCATGTGTTTGTCAAAGAACAGATGACCACCCAGCAGACGAATGGAATTAGCCTCTCCAGGCCGAGAGACTTCATCTCTGCTTTGACCAGAGAAAGAGACTCTGGTGTAGGCCGTACTCTGAGCGAAACTTCCCAGACCTCCACCACACCTCGAGAAAATCCAGCCCCTTTGTTAAGCAACCAGTCATCCAGTCTGACCCAGGTGAACAGCTATGAGCACAGGTACACCTCACCTGGAGCATCCTCATCTTCTACAACAGCCATTCAGCATCTCAGGACACAAGCTGGAGACTGGAGCTCCAGTTTGTGCTGCCCTGCCAGTAACAAGGACTCCTCCAGGGATGACCCCCTGCATGAGAACAGGGATGTGCATCCAGATGTGTGAGTACTTCACTAATTAAGTAATAAATTATGGTTAATACATGAACAAACATTAGTCAGTACCATGTTAATGACCAAATGCTTATAAATGATGGAAGGCAGAAGGAGTGAAGCTCAGATCCGACAGAAACCACAAGCATGACATGAAATGGTCTTTCTAGCATTTCTAGCATTTTATAGGCTGACCATGGTGCACATTGAAATGAGTGAGATTAGCTAAATTTGGTTTGCAGTTCAGAGCAGCAGCAGCAGATTCATTCCTTCTACTTTTCTCCTCTGGTTGCTGCAGGCCGGAGCAGCAGAGTGGTCGGCGCCATGCTTATTCAGCCAGAGAGTCTGGAGAAATCATCAGCCAACCCGCTCCCTCGGAGCCACATCTGTGTGCTGAGCACTGCCAAGACCAAGACAAGCAGGACGCAGCAGCTGAACAATGTATACAAGCTAGAGTAGAACACAGCTCCACAGATAACAAGGATATGCTGAGCAAAGACGTGAATGTTTACGCAGCGCCTGAATTCAGTGTTTGCACAGGAAATGCAAATGCAGACACGTCTTCAGGAAAGTGCAACAGCTCTGCAAGACCTCACCCGGGGCCGAGCAGAGAGCAGAGAGAAACAGAGGAGGGCAGCACTGTGCTGCGAAACCAGCGTCCGCAGAAGACTTCAGCAGAGGAACTCTCCAGCGATGAGGGTTCAGCAGGGCGCTTTGGTGAATGGAGACCCTTCGGAGAGCTTCCTGCTCAGCCTTCCCAGAGTCCTCCCTTACTCACAGCCTCTGGCTCTTCACACGTCAGCTGCCACGCACTCACAGAAACCCCAGCGCATCACAGTTTAAGAGAAAATGAACCAAGTCCATCAAATCCCACTCAGCTGCAGTCTGAAGACCATCTCCCAACATTCACCAGCCAAAGGCCGCTCGACCTGCTGACGACGCTGGGCGAACGGGCTTCATCTGATCCCCCGAATGTCAATAGCATGCCTGAAGGTGACCACAGGTGTGTATGGAGCTGATAACTGACAAGCAAACGTGCAGAAAACCCAGAATCTGTGCAAGCTCACACTGCTCTGAGAGCTCCCAGAGTGTATGACTGGCAGTTAGTCAAGAGCTGAACTGAGGCCCAGTATGAGATAAGAAGGATATTTCTGAAGTGTGAATCATGCACAGTTAAATAACTAAAAGCATGCAGCAGGAAATGAGCAGAATAACTGCACTTTAGACAGTTTTTGCAAAGTAATAATAATAATCTGATGAAGGTGGCCAATAAGGTCTTTACGAACTCTAAACCCTAATAAACCAGCGAGCCGAGCCCGAGCTTTTCAGTTTAACATATTTCGATCTGCTTCCTTTTTTTTCTTTTATATAAGAAATGAAATGTGGCTGTGAAGTTCAAGCCAGGACAAATGTTTTCATTAAAGCATGTGCCTCGAGGTTTTTTGCTCTTATAATCTTTGGCACTTGATTTCAAGCCAGACTAAATTTTATTTGGCTTCTGATCAGTAGAAGAATTTGCCTTCAGCCACATAATTTACCTTTGTCACATCACAACTTTCTGTTACCACTAAAGTGTTTTATACTTTGTACACTTCTAAAGAACTTGAAAGTCGATGACTCTCCGTGTTTCTTAAGGAATCTTCAGGAATACTTCTCTGGGCTTCTTGAAGGACGTTCAAAGCTCCTCTTTGGATGTTTCTGCCTTTTTGCTGATCTCTGTCAGGATGATCTCTCACTGCTTCAGTGATTTTGAGGTCTGGGCTCTTTCACACATGGATCCATCAGACCTGATTTTCAGTCCAGTTCTTGTGTCGTTTTCATACCTCAGCCTTTGCACCACATTTCTCTTCATTAACAACGGCCTTCTGGCAGACGTGCTTCCACTGAGACGTTTCTGATGAAGGTTCGGTGAAGGATGAAGATTTTCTTCCTCTTTCTTATGGACATCGTTTCAGACACTGTAGATCAAACCTCTTCTTTTGTCCTTCACTTGTCCTCAGATTTTTAAGAACACGCTGCACGCCATGCTGAAATACTCTCAGCTAACAGCTGATCAGTTTGTTGGTGCAAAAATAGTATTTCATATTTTTTTATCGTTATTTTTGACATTTTTGACAGGAAATGGGAACAAATGATGTGTTTCTGTGACTGGCTGCTGGCAACAAGGAGCCTAAAGACGCAATTAAACCTGCTTCTTTTCTAAGTCGTCTCTTATATGTAGAGACAACACTGGGTCGTCGCTTTTTATGCTGGTCAAAGTTCAGTGGCTTAACAAGGGGAGAAAAACATTTCTGTGAAACTGGTCAGATAGAAGGACTCAACTGGGTTTCAGATTTGTCTGGCAGAAGTAAGATCGTACCAGTCAAAGTAGGAGAGAAAACATCTATATTTTAACCCTTTAAAGCCGGTCGGAGCGGGCACGCTCTGTTTTGCATAACTATTTTTAAATCCCGAAACTAATTTTAAAGCTCTGCAACCACGTGAGCTAGCGCAATAATTTTTTTTGCATATGAAACCGGAGGAGTTGTACTTACATCTTATGCCATCAGCTTGTCCTCGGTCACGGTTTCCTTCCACATATAGCTTTGCAAAAACTGCATAAAAAGCACTTGCAGCAACAAAAACATAATATTCCAGAAACACGCTTTACCGATCCGATCAGCTGTTCATAACACTTCCTACGTCCATCAGTGTGAACTATCGCATGTCCGCCATGACCTGCCTGAAAACGGAAGTGACGTCATTTTCGCGGGAATGTAGTTTTTTACCATCAGGGCCTCATGAGCCTATACTGGTGTTTTTAAAAGTTATGTTTGACTTTATGACTTTCTGTGTCGTTTCTGGGATGCTTAGGACTCATATTGCACTGCTGGAAATAGTTTATTTTGATGCACATGCTGCTTTTTTGCAAATTTGCATTATAATGTTTATTTTCGTTTTTCCTGCAGTATATAAAAATTGGTGTATTTCAAAAATAAAACTATGAAGACACTCAAAATAAATTTCCTGTGGTGGGAAACTATTTTGTGCAACTTTTTTGTATTTACAGTTTTGAGGGATAAGCCTCTTAAATTTCTCTAACTAGAAATATATGTTAAAAAAACAAAAACGATTTTCAATTTTTTTGTAGTTTATTGCACTTTTTTGCAATTTATGTAATTACTATGCACTTAATGCAGACATATTATTGTATTGATGTATATCAACTTGAAATGCTCCCAAAAATGGCTCCACAGCATGTAAAAATATAATATAAGCTCTGGCGGACTTGGTTTATGGTAGGTCTTAAAGGGTTAAGGAAAGAAACTATCCCTACATTGTGGTCAGTCAGAATAGTTTAACTCTCTTAAACTGTAGCTAAAGCCGCAGTGAAAGGAGAACATTGACATTACAGAGTACTGATAAGAAAGTTAGCTCACAGGGATCCGTCCGGCCCAGGAGCCGCTGCCAGTCGCCTCTGAGGCCTTTCCCAAACCAGAGCTTCAATTCATGCTCACATCATCTGCCATTAAACCTAAATGAGGATGTGAACTAGTGAATGTTCCTTACATTAAGCTTAAAGTGCCATTTTTGGCCCTTCTGCTGTAGTGTTAGCTGCGTTTTTATCACATGGAAAGACGAGAGTCACAACGCCCATGTCAGCGAAGCTTCTTTAAATATAACTGCAGTGATTGTTTATTTAATTCGATAAACTAGATGTTTTTAAATCTGTGCTTCTCTGTAACTTACAGGGACCCAAAGGAGCCAGGATGCCCGACCAAACTTCCGATCTTCAAGACACAGGAGGAGAGACCTACCCAGGCTATTACCCCCCCTGACCAGGGCACCTCTGCACCCTCAGCCTTCAAACCCAGCCTGAGACACCGCTCTCCTTCTCCTCACAGAGCTCCTCCTACCTCCTCAGTCCGAGCACCACCTTGCTCCTCACCATTCAGGCTTATTCCAGCATCTTCTCCCACTCCTGTATGCCCAAACAACATCTCCAAGGCTCTTTCCAGCTTATCTCCGACTCCCCCTTTAACCAGGAAAGCCCCGTCTACCCCCTCTCCTGCATCTTCCTCATCATCTGTAAGAGGCCCTCCTCCCTCCCCTACATCATCCTCTACCCTTCGCTCTCCCACTTGCTCCTCCCCCATCACTTCTTCCTCCGCATTTACCAAATCCTTAGCTGCCTCCTGCATCAGTCAGTCCATCAGTCAGAGCATGGCAAAAGACAACACTGCCCGCAACAGCGTGAATCTAAGTCCCTCCTTACCTTCCTCTCACTTACGACGGCGTTCCCCTTCTCCCAAACCTCCTTCCAGCACACCTGCTTGTGCTCAGTTAGGATGTTCCAAGGATGGGTACCAACATCCAAGATGCCCACCGTCCACTCTCCGGACCTCTTGCACTTCTCCATCCCTCACACCATCTTCTCCTCCCTCTCTTTCCCAACGCTCTCCAAGTCCATCCCATTACCAGCCGGCCTACGCTTCATCCTCGTCACCACGTCCCTCATTCCTTCACAGCAAAACTGGTTCTTCACAGAATTCAAACAACAACAACAATCACAGCACAGCAATCGGTCACGTGAGCTGCAGCTTCAACAGTGCTCTCAGTAATGGAGGTTGGTTGGTAAGTCCACAGAAGGAGGCATTCTCCAATGGGAGCAGTAAAGCCGCGGTAAAGCAACAATCCCAAGATTCCCTCTGGTCAGGATCACACAACCGTGTAGCCCGGCCTTTCTCCGCATCCGAACCCAACTCACGAGTCCAGTCCCCATCTCCCTCTCCAGCTTCATTCATCCACCTTTGCTCTCCACCTCCACAGCACAATTTCTCCTCCCCCATGGCAAGTAAACCGCCACATCCCCGGAGCTCAAGGGTAGGAAGTGCAAGTTCCCATAACCCATTAGGTCTAACTTTGGAGCTTCCCATCACCTCTCCCATGAGTTCTTCTTCATGTCCGAGCCCGCGGATCCTCTCCCCACCTCCTATCGGTGTGTCAGTGAATGTTTGGGCAAACAACGTTGCGACACCTCAGCCTAGAAACGCTAGATATGTTTCCTCCTCTGCCTCTCCTTCTCTTTCATCAACATTGGCGTCTTTCCCAACTTCTTCTTCGTCCTCCTTTGTCCCACAGAGTGGTTTCAAAGGATCTTTCCCTTCTGGACCCGGCCCTACCACCTCCCTAAGCCTCCGCAGGTCTTTCTCCTCCAGCCTGGCCGACAGACCTTCCAGCCCAGCCCGGCTCAACGCTGCTGCCCAGCGATGTTCCTGGGCGGACAGCAGCCGAAGGTCCCTAGGTTTCAGTGGAAATGCCCATCCTTCTTTTGACCAACACGAGTCCTGTCCGGTCAGTCCAAGGAGTGGATGGTCCTCTTACAGCAGCTCGCCCGCATGCCTCAGCCCTGAAAATGGGCTTCAGTCCCCACCCTCATCCAGCAAATTTTCCCCAGGGAACGGCACCGGGGGTGGGCAGCATTTTACCAGCGTGCCCTGGCCAGATGTGCGAGAGCTTTCAAACAAATACAATGGAACGGAAATCCCGGATACAGGCGATACTTGCACCATCAGTGCCTCGTCTCCTACCCCTGTGTCCTCCACTGCTTCATCAGACAGGCAGATAGACTGGGAAGACCCCGAGTTAGAGCAGGGAAACTGTCGGAGCCAGCTGATCTGCGCCTACCTTAGCCGACCCTCCTCAAGTCTGACTCTGTCCACCTCAGGAATGACCTCTCCTCCACCTGCCCCCTACCAACACCACCAATTCCACATTAAACCACCGCCTCAGGTTCAAATCTACACCACAGCACCTCCTGTGCCCCCAGTCTCTTCTCCCCTGCCCTCAAGAGCATCACCGCTACCCAAACAGGGCAACCACAAGGCCAGTTATGCCACCACAGTCAACCTACAAATTGCTGGAAGTGGCAGAATAACCTCCTTCAGCACGGCCCAAGTTAGCCTAACCCAAACCCTGCAGGGTGGAGCAGGAGCTGGAGTCGCAGCACAGGGGCAGATGGTGAGGAGAGTAAGCATCAACGGACTCTCACAGCTTCCTTCAGCTCTTCCTCAGAACTGTAACAGGATATAAAGCAGTGAGACTAGTCGTTCATTCATGGAGCCAGAAGGGAAAATATGGTTCTCACGAATGGTCCCGACCTCATCTCGCCGTGTAGATAGATGTTTTATATGTGCAGTCTTCACATATCGCTGTCTGTTATAAAAGATGGACGTAGCCACAGTGACGTCGCAGGTTGGTTACGAAACAGGAAGTGGTGAGCGAGGGGTGAAACAGCCCTCAGTCAAAACGTTAACGTGTCATCTTTACCCTCCTTTCCTGACTCTGATGGGACCAAAACTTCCACAACTCATAACTGAAGGTTCATCAGGAAATTGAGCCCATTGTTTATACGGGCCTCACGTTTTTATCTGACTTTGAATGCTGATGGAACTGTTTGCAGAAAGGTCAGGATACGGTGCAGAATAAAGGACTTTGTAAGTAACACTGTTCCTATGTGATCCCCCCCATCCACAGCTGGATGTGATGGATTATGACCAGCTAAAGGTTGGAAGATTGCTTTGATCAGTCCTGGACTACCTGTGGATGCATTTGAGACTTTTTTTGTGGAAAAGACTTTCAAACTTTTAGCATTTATTGAGCTGGAGTACATCCCAACCCTGCAAACAGATGTTTTGAAGGTCCAACTATGCTGTATCCAATCATGTGTATTATTTTTATGATCTTTTCTCATCATACAAGCATCCATATGCGGCTGTCTGAGGCCAGTGTTAAAAGTTGGTGATAACTGTGGTTAATGATCCATCTCTTTTTTAATCCTTTTTCCTTCTTTTTTATCTTATTGTTTATTTATGAAGTTAGTCTTATTTTCTTTGGCACTTAATATCCTTAAAGTAATTTTGGTGTTTTTGCACAGTGTCTTCAGCTCTTGGGTGCATGCATTGAGTGTGTGTATGCGTGTGTACGTTTGACATGACGTGTCTGGTAAAGTTTTACTTTTAACTTCAGACCAAGCTGATATCTGTGTTTTTGCTGAACTTGGTACTCACTCTGCAGACACCAGTGCCGTCCAGAAACCTCCTCCAGAAAACTCGTGAACTCCAGAGGTTGCCAAGATGGATACTGGAGCATTAGCTCCTCAGTTTGGACACATATTTTCACTGAGATTTTTTTTTCACTACACTTTTATTTATATAATTCCAAGACACGACAACAGTTGCTTCAAACTGCTTCATATTGTAGGGTAAAAACCGTACACTATTATAAAGAAAGCCTAACAATCAGACAACCCCAATGAGTAGCAGTGGGAACTCCCTAAAAACTCCCTGAAAAGCCTTCAGTTAATCCAAAATGCTGCTGCAAGAGTCCTGACAGGGACTAGAAAGAGAGAGCAGATTTCTCCTGTATTGGCTTCCTGTTAAATCCAGAATTCAAAATCCTGCTCCTCACATACAAGGTCTTAAATAATCAGGCCCCATCTTATCTTAATGACCTTGTAGTACCATATCACCCTATTAGAGCACTTCGCTCTCGCTCTGCAGGCCTACTTGTTGTTCCTAGAGTATTTAAAAGTAGAATGGGAGGCAGAGCCTTCAGTTTTCAGGCCCCTCTTCTGTGGAACCAGCTTCCAGTTTGGATTCAGGAGACAGACACTATCTCTACTTTCAAGATTAGGCTTCAAACTTTCCTTTTTGCTAAAGCATATAGTTAGGGCTGGACCAGGTGACCCTGAATCCTCCCTTAGTGATGCTGCAATAGACGTAGGCTGTCGGGGGATTCCCATGATGCATTGAGTTTTTCCTTTCCAGTCACCTTTCTTGCTCTCTATGTATTAACAGACCTCTCTGCACTGAATCACACTTTTTCTCTGTATGTATTATTGTAGGGTCTACCTTACAATATAAAGCGCCTTGAGGCCACTGTTGCTTATTTGGTGCGATATAAATAAAATTGAATCTTTTAACAGGAAGAAACATCCAGAAAAACCAGGCTCAGGGAGGGACGGCCCGCAGCCTGCATCCGCATATCTAAGGGAGAATTTAAATTTTGTTTCCTGTTAAAACAAAACACACGGTTCGAGTTTTGCATCTTAGTCAATACTTCAAAGAACAGGAAGGGAAGAAATATGATTGTTATCTCAAAATCGTCCATAGCAACATGAAAGACTTTAAGGCCACTGAACGACCCACAAGCATCTCGTGTTGTTAGGTAAAATGTGTATTGCTGGAATCATTCACACTGATTTCTGCATCAAAAGCCTCTTTGTGGGAGCTCGACTGTTGCTAGCAGATCTCCTACAGATTGCGTGGAAGACACCGACTCATCTGCAGAAACTCGCCGAGCTGGAGTTCAACTTTAAAACGTGCCTTACCTCTAACACCAACACTTTTCTAATGGCAGATGTTCTCCACGTCCAGTTTTTGTGTCACACACAGTTTCAGTACCAGTTGGCAAATGTTTGCAGACAGGTTGGCATCCTCCTTGTCACCTACTTGCAACTGACGCAACTTGCAATAGCAAAAGGGGGTTTTGGTGTGGCTCAATTTCACGATACCAGCTGCAAGCAACAGCCCACAGCCAAATATGAAACTAATGCATGTTTAAAAACATAATAAGACGCTGAATGAGTTGTGAGGTTTCTGCAGGGCACTGGTGACAATCTGCAGGGACCAGTATCTTACTGGTAACAGGTAAAAAAGGGAACTTTAACTAAATCTTCTTCCAGTAAACCTGAGACAGTTTGAGAAATACAGGAAATAAAAGTGTGAGTTTTAAAGCCGACCTCCTGCTTTACTGTGTTTGCTGCCTCTGGCGTCTGTGACATCTTTACCTGCCTCACCTGCGAGTCCCCATCTTGCCACACAGCAGGTTACGTGTCAACACCATCAGCGCCGTCACATTTTCTGCAGCCCGTTCTCACTCCCGAGGCGTAACATGCCGACGTTTTGTCACGTCCCGCGGCGTTCCTGAGGAACGCGAAAGGAGACCTTCGGCGTTCTTATGGTACGCGGCGAGTTATGGCTGAAATCCAGTGCAATGACGCTCCCGCGGTAATAGATGTTCCAGCCCTGTATTCCAGCCCTAAACCTAACCTTATCCCTAGCCCGAACCATAACCTTTTTCCTGATCTTAACCAGGACTTTAATGATGTTAAATAGCGTGTTTCTAAGCGATTTGAAGAAAAAGAGCGAACATGTGTAGATTGAGTCCATACGGTTCTCATATTTCCTCATTTTTTCCGAGGTCGTCATTTAGGAACGTGGTGGGTAGCCGAAAACGTAATATGTTGACGATTTGTCACCTAGCGTAAAATGTTACGCTTTGGGAGTGAGAACGTGTTGATTTTCTGGTATAAAGCTTGGATTACAGGAGCCAGTCAAACCTGATGCAGTCCTCAGCCTGCTTGTTAAAGCCGACTCCTGTGATATGCACACTACTCCTTTAAGTATTTGATCTCTGATAAGTGCCGTGCAGTTTCAGTTTTGCTTCTATTCAACTTTGACCTTCAGTTTCCGCATGCCTTCTCACGCATTCTTTGTTGATCCGCAGTTCATCATTAGCCGTCCTCACAACCGGACTGTTGGTAAGAGCTCGTTTTATTTCTAAGATTTAAGGAGAAATCCAGCTGGTTTTAACTTCTGTGTACATGTTAAATTAATGCTGATGGCAGATATAACTAAATATAAGATGAAGCATTTTCACATTAGGGTCATGATGGCAGTTAGGAGTATATGTACGGTTGGAGGAGGTTAAATCATAGAGTGAAGTATAGGAAACATTGGAAGGCTGAGGGAACCTGAATATCTGAACCTTTCAGTATTTACAGTGGCAACATTTCAAGATCATATTTATGAAAAAGGAAGAAGTTCTCTGTCTAAACATGCAGTCAGGGTCATATATGTTTATATTTGGACTGACACAAGTTTGGGTTTTTACCCGTTTGTTGAAACATATTCCAATTATAGTTAGAACATGGACGTGATGTGCAGACTCTCAGCTTTCATTTGAGGGTTTCCAAATTTAAACTGGATGAAGGCGTTAAGAGTTGCAGCTGCTTAACACGTGCCGCCCTCTTTTTAAATGGACCAAAAGTAACTGGACAATGACTCAAAGGCTGCTTCGTGTTCAGGTGTGGGCAGATCCTTTGTTATGTCTTTATCTGTTTGTGTTGTGGTGCTTGAATTTGGATGATTTTGCTGTGAACAGACAACATGAGGTCAAAGGAGCTCTCCGTGTAGGTGAAACAAGAAATCCTTAAACTGTGAAAACAGGAAAAAACATTTGAGAAATGGCTATAATATTAGGAAGGGTGATATCTACAGCTTTGATCCTGAGAAAGAAAGCATGCACTGGAGAAAGACCAGGACGTCCACAGAAGACACCAGTGGGATATGATGGCAGAATCGTTTCCATGGTGAAGAGAAACCCCATCACAGCAGCCAACCAAGCAAACAACGCTGTATCGATATCCACGCCACTTCACGAATCCAAAGGCTGGACTGGACTTTGCTAATAAACATTTTAAAAAGCCGGCACAGACCTGGAAAAACATTCTTCGGACAGATGAGACCAAAATCAAGCTCTACCAGAATAAAAAATGGAGCAGGCGCAGAACAACTCACGAGCCAAAGCACACACATCATCTGTAAGACCCGGTGGAGGCAGTGTGATGGCGGGCCGTGGCATTGGGACACTAGTGTTTACTGATGAGGTGTCACAGGACAGACGCAGCCGAGTGAACTCGAGGTGTTCAGAGACGAGCATGAACAGGAAACGAAGAAGAACAAGAACTAAACCCTCACCAGGGACCGTGACAGCAGGAGCACACGCTACATATAGCTGGACATTGTCCATGTGCTAGATGTGCTCCACGTCATTGCTGTCTTTCCTGGAGCATGTCTTTCATTACTCATCAGTTTCTAAGTGGCATTTTGAAGCCTTCAGGGACTCAATTAGCTGAGGCGAAGCGTAACAGACCGCAGCCAGCGGCTGCGGTCTGTTACGTCAGAGGCCACACCCCTACTAATATAAACTTACACAGGTGAGTTATAACTGTACAGGTGTTATTAGAGGGGGGGTATGAGATACTGGTGGAAGAGCGAGGAACATCTGTCTGGTCTCAGGCTGATTTTGCAGATGTTCCCTCAGCCGACACCGTCCCTTAGCCCCTAAGAACAAAACCGAAACCAGAGATTCACAAATGTGTCAGTTTAAAACACGAAGCCTTTAAATGACAACCAGCAAACATCTGGAAAAAGCAGCACGAGACTTCTAGGAGAGACGGGGAACGTTGTGCCATCCCAGCTGCTTTACACGCAGATCCTCTGTGTCCAAGAAGTTGGAGCTCTTGTTCCAGGCTGTTCCACGGCACGTTATTAGGTATCATTTATGTTGCAGCAGACACAACTTTCACCCTAGATTATGTTGCTTTTACTTCCCGGAGCCTTTCCTCCCATTACTGAGAAATTCCTCACCGAGACATGTGCCAGGGCTTAGTCGAGGAAACTATAGGCTTTGAGTTGACTCTTGTTAGCAGATGTGGGTTTGAGAGTCCGCACAAGCCACAGAAGCTTTCATCGCCCGTCTCTGAGAGCTCATTGTTGTTTTTATCAGTAGCGTAGTCGAGGAAACCCATTACCGTTAAGCCCAACAGAGCATTCATTTGTGTGCTTTATGTCGTTTTTTGGCTGCACTGCCGCCTCGATGTGCATACCAGCTCTAATCCAAACCAAACAAAAATAAAACTGTGGCTCACTGAGATCAGGCTCTTAATCACACACAGATTAAGTTCACAGTATCGCATGTTTGACGGCTGCTGATCTTCTGCTAATATTACCATGTGTGCTGCCTGCAGCAGAGTTTGGAAATATTTGATAAATTTCATTTCTTCACACATATTTACCTCATTAACCTTCAGCACTGTGCAGTCAGTGTTGAAGTTGTCATAACACTGATAATCTCACTTCTAGCTCATGATGTAAGCAAGTCTTGGTCCAAAGTACGACCAACCGCTCAAGTCCGAGCACCGAACTCTGACGCCTTCAGTCCTGCCATGACCTTCACTGCGATCGCTCCATTGTTGTTTCCATATAACACGTTCTTTGGCACTGGTTCCATCTCTTTACTTTCAGTGAAAATGTTTGATCTCAGGTAATTATGGCCCTCACAGGTTTTGATGATTAGTCAGTCAGGCTGTTGGCAAACACAGAGAAGTTCCAGGATGTGTTGCGTAGATTTTGTTCCCTGCAGGGTTTAGATGAAGAAACACTGCAACCGCGCTTGCTGGGAGCAAAGGAAACAGCAGGAGAAAAGAGGTGGGAACTTGAAAGTAAAATGCAAATAATCCAGAGGAGGAGGAAGAATGGGAGGAGTGAGAAAGTGAAAACTGGAGGGTGAGACGGGACAGAAGAGAGGGAGTCCATGCTCTCCAACCACGTGTAGAGCAGCAGCTCCGGATAACGCACCTTTTCCCCCCTGAAGGGAACATCACCTGCCAAAACTTGTCCTTCTGGATGTTCATTCCTCTTTTAATTGATTTCTCTTTTCCTTGGATAGCTGGAGCCTTCCCCAGCAGCGGGAGGTACAACTGGAGGAGTGAAGGTTGGAAGTTTGACCAAAGATTCCTGAAAACGAGCCAGAGAAAGGATTTTCTTCATTCTGCAACTGCTGTTGAGTTTTCAGCTGGAGTCCAGCAGAGGACTGAAGACACTTTAAGCCATCTGCGTCCCGTCGGAGGGTCGGGGAGTGGAAGCCTCCGGAGGGTCTGCTTTCTCCCAGCTGTGATTTGTTGAGGATGTGAGTTGTGGGGCAGCAACAGCAGAGGATAATGTGACACAGATGATGGTTTTGCCGCCTGTGCCATGCAGAGGGAGAGGCCAGCTCTCGTGAGTGTGTTTGTGTTCCTGTGTTCTGTCAACATCATCGCCATCACACAAAAACCATGCAGCAGGGACCTCTACGTGCAGGTCGAGAGCCTGAAGGAGGAAGTCTCCGACATCTCCAAAAAGGTATGACTGCAAGCCTTTATCGCTCACTTAGAAACACACGCACTTCATCACGCAACGCGAACGCTTTTTAATGCCTGAAGGTCAGAAGCAGCTTTAGGGTTTCAGATTCATACCTCACCCTGCTCAGCTTTACAGTCCACACTGCTGCACTTCACAGGACGAACAGTGTGAACTGTGAACTGCAGCAGTATCTTCGGCGCCTTATCTTGAAGATATGTAAGCATGCTTTTATTGTTGAGGAGGATGAGTCACGTAAAATAACTACAGCACACGCCTAACGCACACGTAAGCTGCAGAGTGACTTCTGCGTAGAGAGAACAAGTTTGTCACACAGAGGATGAGCTGAGGGGAGGAAGGGGTTGTTTTCTGAGAGTCGTGCAAAGCTGCTTCAGCAGCATCGTGGATCGTCTCTGAGTCCAGACATGCAGATCGTTTTCAGTCGTGACTCATGCAAAATTAATCCACAGGAGTTTTTTCCCTGGAAAACAACTCTCTTTCAGATGACGTTAGCAGATGTCAGTGTCCCAGGAAAAATGAGTCCGCTCTAGAAATATTTGCACTGCGAGCTGGATGGATGCGGTTGTACTGCCGTAGTGTTGTTTGCTAATTAGCACTAAGCCTGCGAGCGCACTTGAAGAGCTCTTGGCTTCGGGGGCTTCTGGTCTCAGAGCGTTTCATCGTGCGCTCAGTCTGCAGCACACTGTGAGCTTTTGTACCTGGAAAATGTTCAGCTTCTCGTGGTTACGCACATGTGCAGCTAACTTTCTCTTTCCCTTCAGTTGTCGCTGAACTGCAGCCTGTACACACCCACCATGGAGGACTACGAGGTATGTGCCTGCACAAAGCACTGACTAACGATTCAGCCCGCAGCTAAAAATACCTGACAGACTAACAACTACAACACAAAGATCCTCCGCTGACTAATCGCTTCAGCTTGTGCACATTCAGGTTAAAGGTCACTGACAGTGGTGTTTGTTCAGTGATATTAATGATCTGCTGCAGCCACTGTTTAAACATTTCATGTGTAACAAAGCAACAGATGGATGTAGTGAGTGAGAGTGAACGTAAAACACAAGCACAGCTGTGACGCCGGGGTCAGGGGTCAAATTACAGAATAGCTTCATTAACAGGGACATGGATTCGCTGTGTCGGGAACACTGCAGGGTTCCTTCAGTGTCCTTCAGGGTGAGGAGAAAGTTTTCTATCCCAAGGAAAGACATGAGGCAGAGCAAAGGTCATGTCTGCAGCAGCTCCGTGTTGGTGGCTCTGCGGCTTCCTTTGGCCTCGACGTGCACGCTGTCACCCTCAGCGCCGAGGACGTTTTTGTCCTCATATCATTAAAAAAGGAAATAAAAGATAAAATATAATATTGATGTCATTTTTACGACCATGACAAAATTACATTTTCATTTTTAAAGCTTTTTCAACATAAAATGGACACGTTTGGTTTCTTCAAGTCACCCAACTCGTTCTGGGAATTCTCCAGATGCTGGAAGCTGCAGAGACCCCACAGGGTCAATAACAGGTCTCCTCAGTCTTTGGTATTTTCCCATCATCTCAGGTGTGACATTTCCTGCCACATGAATGGTAAATGGACTGGTTCTTATATTGCGCTTTTCTACTCTGTCTTTATATAACTAATCCATTCACTCAATCACACAGGCACTTCTTCTAAGTTCAAGTGCTGAGTATCTAACATTCATACACATTCACACTCAGAGCAACATGGGGTCAGTATCTTGCCCAATCAACCACTGACCTTCTCGTTAGTGGCTGATCTGCCACCTGAGCTACAGCCACATCTGACAGATAAATGAGCTCAGTGTGCGTTCAGTATAGCTCGGGTTACAGGTTGCTGTTTATCCATAATATGGTCATCTCGTGCACAGAAGCTCCACCCACTTGATGTTTAAACCCTCTTTTTGTCAGGATCAGCCAATCAGAGGACAGTGGGAGGAGCTAAAACAGCATGTTTTAGACAGAGAATGAACTGAGGGGGTTCACCGCGTGTCCGATAAAGAAGGATTATTTTGAACCGCCAATCATGCAAAGCTGCTTTCTGGAGCTGACTATGACTGCTGTGATTTTTTCCTTCATGGCATCATTCCTTTGCTCTCTCTCCTTTCTCTCCCTCCAGCAGATTTGTCCCAGGACCACGATGCAATGTTTTGCTTCTGAGATTATTGTCCTCATGCGTGAGTGGCAGCTCGAGGCCAAGTGGAAGAAATTGAATAGATTGCTGAATAGACTGGCGTCCATGACAAACCAGGTATGAGAAACAGCTAAAAGAGGAATTCACATTACTTCTAATGTAAGAGTTGTTTTAAACTGTGCATTAAAACTGAGGCCCTGATCATCCTGCAGGGAGAGTTTGGTTAGCATTGCTGCCTTTGAAGGAAATTTTATGGAAAGACTTGAGATGTAGGGTGTTGGGTTTGGTGGTCTGATGGCTTCATCAAACAATGACCTCCAGCTCCGATTGTGGAAGTTTGCATTACGTATGAGACGAGAAGTAGCACGTCCAAGTCTGAGACCATAGTTGTAATGCCAACTCCAGGTCAGAGCCACGTTTAAGTACCTCTGGGGTCATTTAGGAGGGACAGAGAGAGCCAGTAATCTGAGTGTGTCAGTGGCCTATGAGGAGGCTGTGGTGGAGTCCCATAGTGCAACAAAGAGGGACGCGACAAAGTTGTGGTCTGGAAAGACTAAAAACAATTAGACAGGTTGGTGTTACAATCAACATCTGCTGCACTGGGGAATCCATGACCCCAACACGACAGGCCCGGAGGAGAGCCAGGATACCCCCGAGTGATGAGCTCTCACAGCTGGCTTGGAAATACCTCAGGGTTGCCCCGGACGATTTAGGAGGTGGCTGAGGAGAGGCATGTGGCAGAGAATGAGGGTGAGGAGTTAAAAATATCTAATTGATGAGATGACTGTTATAAGATCAGGAGCTGCTCAGGTTCTGGCCATACAGAGTTGTTTCCTGTGTAATCAAAGCCAACACTGCTGGTGAGAAGAGACCAGTAAACAGACACTGAAGGAAGGACTGATGAAGTAATACTGTGGTCGTTTATTAAGTAGACCAACTATGACTAAAGCCATTTGTTAAAACGAGCTCCTGTTTGGAAATGGAAAACTTTATGAAACTCAGTGGAACAGATGAGATATTTTCTTGGCGTGTGCTTTTGACCTTCTCACGTCTCTCATTAATGTCACGGCGAGCTCAGAGCTTGTCTGGACTTTAGGAGGGTTTAGCTGCTGTGACTGGGTTTCCTGCACGAGAGCAAAACTGAGAATCACAAACCTGGAACATATCCCGACCTTCTGCCCCTGTTTTCAAAGAAAGATTGGGAACAGCCTGGATCAGCTGATATGCCAGAGCTGCTGCTCTTTCCCAAAAAAGGATCTGACGAAAACAAGGACATAGAACTCACACATAGAACCCGGACATAGAACCCGGACATAGAACCCACATATAGAACCTGGACATAGAACCCACATATAGAACCTGGACATAGAACCCGGACATAGAACCCACATATAAAACCCACACATAGAACCCGTACATAGAACCCACACATAGAACCCACATATAGAACCCGGACATAGAACCCACACATAGAACCCACATATAGAACCTGGACATAGAATCCACATGTAGAACCCACACATAGAACCCGTACATGGAACCCACACATAGAACCCACATATAGAACCCGGACATAGAACCCACATATAGAACCCGGACATAGAACCCACACATAGAACCCACATATAGAACCCACACATAGAACCCACATATAGAACCCGGACATAGGACCCACATATAGAACCCGGACATAGAACCCACACATAGGACCCACATATAGAACCCGGACATAGAACCCACATATAGAACCCGGACATAGAACCCACACATAGAACCCACATATAGAACCCGGACATAGGACCCACATATAGAACCCGGACATAGAACCCACACATAGGACCCACATATAGAACCCGGACATAGAACCCGGACATAGAACCCACATATAGAACCTGGACATAGAACCCGGACATAGAACCCACATATAAAACCCACACATAGAACCCGGACATAGAACCCACATATAGAACCCGGACATAGAACCCACATATAGAACCCGGACATAGAACCCACATATAAAACCCACACATAGACCCCAGACATAGAATCCACACATAGAATCCACACATAGAACCCACACATAGACCCCAGACATAGAATCCACACATAGAACCCACACAGACACGAAGAGAACATGCAAACTCCACACAGAAACGTGATGGAGTCCAATTTAGGAACTTCCTCCATATATTTATTTTTATTTGACTTTTTATTATTTTAATATTTATCACGTTTTTATCGTGTCTGTCCTTTTACGTTACGTTGTTTTTTTTTAAGTTGTGTTTTCAATTTTTTTCTACTTGGATTCTAACATGTTTGTGTTGATGGAAAGCGCTCTGTTGTTTTGCATTCACTGTACGAATAAAACCAACAACTAATAAAAACTTAAACGCTTAACAACAAGAAGTTTGTCTTTCCTCTGAAACATTTATGGGATGATCTGTGATGGAAGATTTATTTTAATTTGATGACGATGACATGGACGCCAACACGTTGGCAGTTGATAGCGCTGTTGCCTAACAGCAACAAGGTCGTGAGTTTGACTCCACCCTCTGACTTTTCTGTTCTCCATGTGTCTGCGTGGTTCCCTCTGGGTACTCCGGCTTCCTCCCACAGTCCAAACCCATTCCGTTGGTAGGGTTGCGACAGACTGGTGACCTGTCTGGGATGTACCTGCCTCATGCCCTGTGGTAGCTGGGATAGGCTTCAGCCCCCCTGCACCTATATTGGATTATGCAATTTTAAAGTCAGTCTCTGGGTTTTTTAAGGCACCTCACTGATTCCTTCAGAGGAGGAACTGCTCTTTATTTAAGCACAAGTTCACATTTGGTACTTAGAAGTGAGAATTTTAATGATAATGTAACCATTACAGGATTAAAGCCCACAGTGAGGAGCGTTGCTGGTAGATTATGTCACGTGAAGAGATATCAGTGTTGCTTTTTGTCCCAACTATATTTACTTCAACACTGTGATGTAAGCTTTGTTTCAGTTACTGGTTAACAGCACTGTACAATCCATTACTGTACCATCTGCACTGATTTGAACATCGAGGCAGAACATTCGAGTAGAAGCTGAAGAGGACCTAGCATAGAGCCCTGGGGTACTCCAACATTACAGCTAAAGGCTGGTTACACCATGTCCCAAAGACTTATGGGTTGTAGGAAGTTTCTGGTGAAAACCTTGAATGCTCCAACTGCCCTTCAAGTTCCCATCTTCTTCCAGACAATAACACGCATTTCTGTTTCCTCTCCGCAGACGGCGCCAAAGTGTCGTCGTTGTGAGGTCATGAAGGAGCAAAATGCAACGACCTTTCTTGAACATCTTCTATGGACTGTTGAGAAATCTAACAGTGACTACTGTTAGGACTTTCAGGAGAGACTACATGGCATGACTTTCTTTTCGGTAACTTTCTATTAAACCTCCTGCACACAAATAAAGTGCAGAATGCATGATGCAGCTCGGTGGTGTTTGAGGTACAGCTAGAGGCTAATGCAGAGTTCTGGGTGGGAAAAGCTTGCTTGTGGTCTCATATCAACTCATCAGCTAACATAACATCTCACTGATGACGTCATAAAGAAGACACAGTCAGGTCCCAACTAAGCTGCAGTCAGATGCTGAGAGCACGCTGGTCACTTTAATGTGCTTTAAATATCTGTATTTGTATCTGCTAATAATGAGTATTATTATATTAATAAGGCTTCTACCAAGCAGTTGGACAGTGGCCTTGGTAAACTGATGGAAGAACACCAAGGATGGCAGGAGGAACACAGACCTGTCTACATATTTCACAACCACAGACACAGAAATGTGCGACAGTTTCCGAGCATGTGGGACTTCCTGAGGATCGCACAACTGGCTCCGTCGAAAGCCACTGCCACATTATTCATGCATCAGACCTTATAAGGCAATGGACAGCTGCAAGGACAGCACTGCTTACGCCTACTGTGGCCAAAATATGCTCCTATACAGCTCTGACGTAAACCTCATGAACATATAAAGCTTTTTCCACTTGTCTAATAAGCTCATTCTCTCCCTGCTTTGATCTGATGCTCCTGTATTTAGTTCAGTACAATAAACTTCATTTTGAATGTAAGCTGATACGCGCTCCTCACTCTTCTTTCTTGCACCTTCAGAATAAAATGACCCCCTTCTGTCTTTTTGTACAGCTTGGTTAGATAAACGTTCGTGTAAAGTTAGATGGTAAAAATGAATTATTTCCAGGTAAGTGAGCGTCAAATGGGAAAGTCCCAGAGTCATATTTTTAGAGCTTGGAGAGTTCTAGTGTAGCTTGGCATCATATCTACAAAGCCCCTCAGTTCATCCTCAATCAGCATTGACTCTAACAGCCCACAGGGAGCCTGCTGTGAGCTGGTCTAGAACAGTGGTTCCCAAACTTTTTTTGCTGGGCCCCCCTTGTTTTCCTCCAACCACACACACCCATATTTTGCTCCATTGCGGTTTATTTCACACCTCAAACATTTAGTAAACAATTAAGCAAATACAAGTAATCTGCAATAAATTACAGGTTGTAAGAAAATAAACTAATAAAGTCTTTTACTCTACGTCCTCACCTACACGGGTATTTTTGAAAACGCAGCTGTTTCGTCCACGTAAACGGCATTTTGAATCACGAGAACGGAGATTTTTTAAAAATCCTTTTTTGCGTTTACGTGTGGACGAGGAATACAGAGTTCGTCACACAACATCAAAGGTATCATGTGCCTTTATTCACGTCACGCTGTGTGCACGTTATTGTTTACATGAGATGAATTGCAGAATGACAGAGACAAAATACTGTTAATCTGACTGTCTGCAGGTTTTACATGCTTACATATACACACAGTTATTGTCCCTCCATTTACAAAGGCAGAGGCGTCACGGTGTGATTATTTTACATGTAGCTGTTTTTTTTCCTGTGTAATAATATTCAACATTGCTATCAATACATTTTTCAAAAAATCCCTCTGCAAAATGGGTTCAAAAACATAAACAACTGTTGGATGCTGTTTGTCAGTGATTTGAACCGGGGGAACAAATCGTGGCAGGATCAGCCTGATGTTATTTGTGTCCCGCTGTAACTTTACTGTATAAAGAGCAAACATCTCCAACATGTCAGGAGTAGTTAGTCATTACAACAAGTGTTTGTGAACTACAAATCAAGAATGTGGGATCCTGTTTGTCCGTGATTTAAACAGCCCAGCGCTGCTCCCAACGAAGGGAAAACCAATCCTGCAGGGAGACCTACCTCGGCACTTGTGCAGGTGAAGCCAAAGGAAGATTTGCTTCACCATATTTTTTAGTCTTTGGCTTAGAATGAAGTTGGTTTGGAAACATATTCAGCGATGCTTCATCTCCTGCTTTGCGTTTGTGTGGGCGCACGTGCTAGCAGTGTCCAAGTGTTGTTTTTTTGTTTTTTTCCCTTTTCATGCCGCGCCCCCCCTGCAATGGCTCTGCGCCCCCCCTAGGGGGCGGGCCCCACACTTTGGGAACGTCTGGTCTAGAAGAACCGTTCACTTCCCATTAATGGTAAATGGCCTGTATTTGTATAGCGCTTTACTAGTCCCTAAGGACCCCAAAGCGCTTCACACACACATTCACACACACATTCACACACTGGTGATGGCAGCTACATTGTAGCCACAGCCACCCTGGGGCGCACTGCCAGATGTCAGTATAATTCCATTGTACATTAACTGGATCGGCTCCACTATTTGGGAGTTTAGGCACTTTAGTACGAACAGCTGGAAACCATCTTGTTTTTATCTTCAGAGTCTTATTTAAACCAGATCCAAACAAACTAAGTGTTTGAGAGAAGATACGGCCTGTTTTCAAGTCTGTTTCCGTGGATACCTTCTACTCATGTTCAGGGTCCAGTGGGTGAGCATCCTCCAGCAAAAACTCAGCTGGCTCCTCTAAACTTCTCTAAAGAGCTCATCAAAGTGTGAGACATCGTTTCAGAGTGTCTGGGGGGGCTAAAAATGCTGTCCAACACACATGAACACACATGCATCAACACTACATATGAGCGGGTGGAGGGAGGTGTTAGTCTTCACCCCCCCCCTCTCCCCCGTTCTCTGTTGCCTGTTGAGGCGGGGGTGCTGGGAGGAGGAGTTGGCCATCTGTGGGGCCTCCCTGCTGCTGCGGAGTCGGGCGGTCTGCTTCTCTCCACCCCAGGGAAAAAGGGTAACACCACCTGGGTCTGGGTGCAGTTCCCCCCTCCAGGGGCAAGGGTACCTAGACCCGGTTCTTAGAGTACGCTTGGGGAGTGTGATTGTGTGTACAGCGTCTCTCTATGTCTGTCTCCACGTTGGGTGAGTGTGGAGTAAGTGCATATGAGAGCATGAGGGTGGGAATGGATGTTTGTATCTGTGTGTGCCTGTATGTCTGTGTCTATATGTCAGGTTGGGTATCAGACGCCACCTCTCTGGGGACATCTCAGGCCCTCCAAGGTTTGGAGGCCTATCTCCCCCCACTACTCCCCCTGCCAGTGGCAGACGCCCTCAGACATCGGTGCGTTGGTGGTTCTTTGTGTCCGGGGATGGGCGTCCAGGTACACACTGGCTCACTCCTTGGTGGCTGCTTATCAGGGCCTGGAGCCTGGGGCTCGCTCGGGCCACTTGGGGGGTGGGGTGCCCTCGGCCTCTCGGCCTGGGGCTCGGTCACTCAGGCACAGCTGGCTGCCGGCGGAGCTCACGGGCACGTCACTGCAACCCCCCCTGGCTTCTGCTCCGCAGCTGCTGAGTGACCCCTCATCTGGGACTCTCCTCAGCTCTTTCTGGGACAGTGGCACAGCTGCCCCTCTGTTGGTCTTCCTTGGTCTCTTGTGTTCTGGGGGCCTCTGGATGTCTGGAGTCTTGATCTCCTCCATACCTGCTTCATGCCCTGGAGGACGGGGCTGTGGCCCCCCCACACCCTCTAGCAGATCATTACATGAAGGAACCTTTTAAAAACAAGCGCGTCCATGCTCACAGGCAGGCACGTGCAGAGGGGGGGGCTAGAGGGGCTTGAGCACCCGCCCCTTTCCTGATGGGTGCCCAAAGTGCCCTTTTGTTGAGGCAACTTTTTTTTTTAATGTGTGTGGGCGTGCGGAGTCCTGTCTGGGCCCCTCAACAATAATATTTAACTATTAATCACAGTTTTGCTAAATAAAAGGATCTGGCTTGCATCAGTCACATGATCACATTTAACCAATGATCGCCCTTGACGGCAGAACGCGCTGGTTACGAGCCGGGAACGAGCTCACAAAGAGCACGCGCATTTTTTGCGGTCCGGAGCTGCAGGAGAAACACAAATTAACTCAGAGACACAGACTGATGCGACAAAACCAGTAAGTAGGTGTACAGCGTACACTGTAGTGTATAGCACCCAGGAGTGTTAGCTTATTACGGACACGTTGGTATGTTGAAACAAACGAGCGTGCTGCGTGTGCAACAGCGCGACAAACATTACCTGTCCTTTTATTAACTGCACAAGTAGTGCTGGTCATAGCTGCTGGCTACCTGTGTAAGGCTGTCATGGGTCTGTAGCTCTGTCACCGTTTTAGGGAACATATTTAGTTTTAAAGTAAGTTTCCGGGCTTTTCCTGCCTTTCTGGGGGGATTATATTTCACTAAAAAACGGTCTAATATGCATGTCTACATAATTATGCATTATTATAATTATAATATTTTAAAAAACACACGCTGTATTTTAAAGAACATACATTAAGAAGCAGATTATATTAGATTTATATTTTAAATAAGACAAAATTTGGATTTTACAGCAGTAAAATTATTGTATCTCTACAGTTTAAAAATGTAATAAGCTTTGCCCCTGCACAGAGTGGAGAGTGAAACAAATGGAATCATCATAAATACATTATTTCATATTTATTACTTCCCCCTCCTCATTGCTTTATTATTGTAGCTCTAGTAATAAATAATAATGTAAGGATTCTGGATCAGCACCATGATGCCCATAGTGTATACAGTATTCTGAAGAAGGTCTAAAATGTCACTGTGTGTGCATGTGTGTGTTTTATGTATATGGTTTAAAAAAAATATTACTCATGATATAACATTGTCCAGACATGGCTGGTAAGGACATGAGGAGGAAACAGTAGGAGCTGTGTGAGGCTACTAAAGGCGGGGCTATAACATGTTTCTGTCATCATTAAGTGCAAGAGTTGTTAGGTGTGGATAATTAGATTATAGTTTGTTGCAATAGCAAGTTGTGCCTTGTTCTCAGATAGACAGCAAGTGGAGAGTGATATATGAGATGATGGGATGGAAGGAAGAAGCAAAGAGTGATTCACAGGCAGAGCCGAGTTTATTTCTCACAGTTTTTTGTTGCCTTATGGTTCCAAGCGCTGTCACCAATCTTTGCATTTTGTTATTATCTCATGACACTTGTTTAATCAGCTACCATCTCTCCTATGGACTTTTTACTGTCTACAGATCAACACAGCCCTGCCCTCCAGCACTATCCACAGCAACCCCTCAACAGCAACATTGTACCCATCAGGTAAAACATCGGCTATGTTTGCTTTGCCTTGTCGCCACCTCACAACAGTGATATAGTATGATGCGATCCCATATTAGATTCTTGATGAATGTGTGCTGTTGTTATTCAGCCTGGTTCAATGTGCCCCTTTTTAACTTTGAGCACCCGCCCCTTTAAACCTCTCTGCACGGCCCTGCTCACAGGTGTACACACGGGTGCTCACACACACAAACTACACCCTTTTTGGCTCCGACCTCAAAGCACACTGTGCTGTCGATCTTACGTGCTGCACAATAATGTTTAATATTTAGTATTTACTGTCATATTCCCATATATCATTGTGATGTTGTTTATTGTATTACTCTTGTTTTCTCTTTTTTCTTTCTTAACAGGTGATCCAGGTGATTGATGGATTTTTTTTGTCTGCGTATTTAGTTGTTTTTTGCCCTTTATCCCCGTCCCTCTTCCCCGCTGTTTTTCTTTCCCCAGTCAAGTCTGTCCCGTGTGGAGCAAGTGAAAATAAATAAAATAAACAATATAAGGTGAATCAAACAGACCATGACAGCACAGCTGGGATGGTCCATTTGGTAAAGTAAATGCGTTGGGCATCTTTCTTCGCCTTTAGACAATAAATCTGATGCAAAAGAACCAAACGGGACAGGCGGGAAAAAAAAAAGCAAAACTCACATTTTATTCACAGCACAGGAAACATCAGAAAAACAGAAAACTATCAGGTCATCTTGACGGCAGCAACAGTTTGGACAGCTTACTGAAAGAGTGGCAGCGCCGCAGTTACTAAGAAGAAACAGCTGGAAGCATCATATTGTAACTCATGAGCAGAAAAATCGCCAATCTACACAAACTGTATCTGTAAAACCTGTATAAACAGGTTTAAGAGCAACATCTGCTCCATGCTGATGTTTCTCAGGAAGGCCTTTGTATTTGAGCCGGACGACGCTGAACTGCTGACTGCTTCTATAACAGCCTCACGGCTTCAGAGGAGCCTGCAGTCCAGACCTCGGACCAGCTGAGAACATCTGGAGCTTCATGAAAGCAGCAAGAGGACGAAGCAGAGCCAGGACTGCTGAGCAGCTGGAATCCTCCATCAGACTGATGTTAGAGAGCAAACATGGACCTGTCCTACTTTTACAGACGTGTTGCTGCCATCATGTTCACAAGGAGCTCACATTTTTATCACCATAGTTCATGTTCACAGTTTGATATGTTTCTGTGTTTTACTGTGAATAAAATACCGTTTATGAGACTTGAAGTCACTGCGTTGCTTTTATTTACGTTTTACACAACAGACTAAACTATTTTGTACTTGGGTTGTATAAACATGCTCAAACAGAGTGAAATACCATACACACAGTAATCCTGGTGATGTAATAACCGGACACACAGCAGGAACTACAACAACTATATTTATGGATCCTCTGAGCGCGCTCAGTGCTGCTGTTTATCTCTAACATTCCAGCTGGGAAACATTTAAACATTAATGCTCTGTCCCACCGCCTCAACGTAAACCACTCTAGTTTGTTGGCCGACGAGCCAAAGTGAATTTAATGAGCGAGTCTTCTTTTTGATTAACAACCTGCAGACGAGACTGATTCATTTTCTTGTGTTCTAGTAGCATCAGTCTGAATCTTGCAGCAGATTTAGACCAAAACACAAAACCTGTCTGCGTCACCTGTTTGAACAGCTGCATTCATTTTTACCTGTATTGCTATGTATCGCTTTTATTTATTTTTTTATCTTTTTAGTTTCAAATAGTTGTGCAGCACTTTGTTTGAAAGCGCTTTATAAATAAAGTTATTATTATTATTACTGGTGTTACTGGCTGGATGCATGCAGAGGACCAGTGCTCCCAGCTGACTTCAAGCTCAAACTCTGAGCATTTGTCATGGTGAAAATAGCGCCACCTTCAGGGCACTGAAAACATTGACTCTGCCTCATGAACTCATTAAGCTCCCTCCGTCGTACCCCCCTCACAAACCGGGCCCAGGACCAGGCAGGGCTTTGATACGTGTAAGCTCCACCGGGCTTGCACGTCAGAGCATCCGGGATGTGAGAACGAAGTGCTTTCAGTGCAAAGCAGGAGCCGATTCACAACTCTGGTCGTGTTTAACCTGAACGTCTGTCGCTGAAATGGAGGAATATGAGACAGAACTGGTCTCTACACTGAAAATACTCCGAATGATAAAGAAAAACCTGCAGAAACATAAGGAGAGACGTCGACGCGTGAGAGAGTAAAAACACACCATGTGCACGTGTCCTGCTTCAACACCGAGCTCCCTTTAATTCATTCGTACAATGCAAGATTGAGTTTTGCACACATGACATCAGTCAGAAGAGTTTTCAGCATCACATCTTATTTTAGCCATGCATTTGCAAATGCATGGCTACAGGCTGCCACCGCTTCATAACGCGCACGCAGGCCGTCATGGAGGAGCTTTAGCTGGTTAGTAATTGGATTCAGATAGTTTTGGCTCAGTTTCAGGGCTGACAGCAGCTCTCTGGGGGAAAACTGGGCGGTAAGTGTCTCTGCTGAGAAACGAAGTCCGAACAGAGCTGTGCAGTAAAAGAGAAAAGCTTAAAATTAAAGAGACGGCTCTTTCAGGGGCCGCTTCACCCTCTAACCCCAGAGACAGCAGCTTGTCCGCTCCTGCGCATGCTCGGTGGTCATTTGTAGGATTTCCCCAGCAGCCCTCCATCAGCTCTCAGGCTTGTCCTTGTTGGGCCCCATGAAGTCCACGCCGTCGATGGGGATCTCCTTCTCCTTGATGGCCGCCTGCACGCAGCGCTGGTACTTCCGGAAGCTCTCCGTGCACGGGTCGCCGCTCCGGTCGCCCTTCAGGAACTTCTCGGCAAACCAGCGGTTGAAGCAGGTGTCGTACTCCCGCTTCAGCTCGGTACAGGCCTCCCCCACGCTGTTCATCTCCGGGAAAAAAACACCGCTCGGCTCAGAAACGACAGAGGAGCGAAACCTGGAGGACCTACCTGCTGTTCCAACCCGGTCGGCGACAACGACATGCGCACTGTGGCTCTCCTTGGAGTGCGCCATGTGATTGGCTGGTTTGGAGAAAACGACGTACCTGCGTGAGGACGTAACAAAGATTTGTACAAAAAGGAGCATTTACTCTGAGGAGAAAATTACGAACCCGAAGTGTTTTAAAAATACATAGTTATATAATGGAAATATTTCAAATGTTGATCTATTTACTAAAATGTACTTTTAAGGCTGCCATAATCATTTGTGGCAAATAACAATCATATATAGTATGTAGTTGTATTTTTCTTCTTCCGTTTTTCTTTGTAGCAAGTTTAAATTCATGTCCTCTTCATTTGTCAAAATGATTTCTAACAATTTGTGTTGCTTTTTTGTAGTTTTTATTTATTTAATTATTTTTAATAAATATTTTTTATGCCTTTTCTCTAATAAAACAGCTTAGTCTCTAAACTGAAAAACTTAAAGATATATATGTTTGGTTAATTTACTTTTATGTACATATACGTATACTTTTTTATATTTATGATTTATCTGTTTGTTTGTTTTTTACTTTAGCCGTTTGGCAAATTGAAGAAACAAACGTGTTCTCAAAACATGGCGGAGTGGCACCTCGTCATCGTTTACCTACCCATTGTGCAAAACCCCGCGAGAGTTTTTGAGCAGCTTTCCGAAATCTCGCTGTTCCCCGAGAATACGCAAAGAATCACCAGAGAGGCAGAAATAAGCTTATATTCATATTTATTCATCAAAGATCTGGATTAAACCGGCTCCCTCTGGTTGAAGCAGGTAAGGACGACCCGCGGAGCTCGTTATTTAAGCTCTGACTGCAGCTGCTGGCGGGGTTATTGGACCCTGCCTCTGTGCTATGCATTAGCCTCTCCTGCTGGGCCCTTCTGGTTGTTGTGGCCGCGCAGCCGGACTTCGATTCAAGCTTCACCGAGCTGCTTTGTGAAATTTTCCGTTGCTGAAAGTGCTTCTGTCCGCAGAGACGAGATGTCCGACAGCGAGGACAGCGACTTCTCCGACAACCAGAGCGAGCGCAGCAGCGATGGAGAGGCCGAGGAAGTGGAGGAGAATGAGGTGAGCTAGCCGGCAAGCTACGTGTGCTAACAGGAGGTAAACAGAGAGGAGAGCGCAGCTGCGACATGTGCGGCAGGATACCGAGGAAGAAGGCAGTCAGACCTGCATAAAACGGCACAATTTATAAGAAAAAGCTAAGAAACTTTATGGGAACAAACCCGGTCGTGTGTGTATGTGTGTCTTCTGTCTACTGGTCTTATTTGATCCGGTAAATTTGCTGCAGTCGACTGGATTTATGGCGGGACTATCTATAAAATAGAGTAAATAACCAGTTTTATAAGTAACTTTATGACTGTGAGTTATTGTACCTCCTCTGTGCCCACCTTATAATCCACGCCGTCCTCTTCAGATGTTGGGGCTCATTCTACAGATGGAGTATTAATAACGTGGTCACTTGTTGACTTCCCATAAATCAGAGTTTAATGTTTTTAAAGTCTCTTTTGTACATTGACTTAAAGAGCTTTGGTGTTTTTGGCACTGGTGTTGCTCCTGTGGCATTTTTAAAGGCTTTTATGAACTATTATTTCCCGAGTCACAGCAAAATAATCCATGTAATGCAGCAAATCAGGAGCTGATCTTTTATTGTTTTCACGCTTATTTGCTACAATACGGTGTTAAATATGACACACGTGATGTGTTAGAAATGAAACACACAAAAACACCAGTGACACAATGAGTCACGATCCTCCAAAGGATGGTTAATGACCAGAAAACGTAGAATTATTTTGATTAAATGTTCATATTTAATGTAAAATAACTGTTGATAGAGTTTTTCTGCCCTCGGGCATCTGTGGTGTCACCCACAGTAACGGCTCTGCTCTTACTCAGAATGAAAGTAACACCTGTGACGGTTTGAAAAATCCCTGCGTGGCATCAGACCACAGGTACTTTACACCCACTCGAACTAAAAGAGAACATTTCTGATAAATAAAGGAGACACTGGACTTAGCACCAGCAATGTTTTTATAGGGCTTCAGGAAATGAGTAAAAGGAAGTTGAGTGACATCACCACCGCCGAGTTAAAATTATTAATTGTATGTTTGATAGTTGTGTATATACATTATTACATTTTAAATGGCTGACTTTAAATCACAGCACTTACCTGCTGTTTGTGCCTTTGGGCTCGAACACTTCGAGGTGCTCGACAGCCGTACAGCTGCTTTAAAAACAAACGCTGTCAGACTTTTTATTTTAATGTAAAATTAAATGTCCCGTTTGTGATGTTCCTGTAAAAGCTGCCGTCTTCGAAAAAACTCTAGAATATAACTCTTGAGTGTTCATGAGACTTTTTACCCGGATAAATAAAGGATGTGCAAATGTTACGATACAAAAATGTCATTGCAGTTTCTCCCATCTGACGGGAAATTTGACTTAATTATTCATCACAGATACGTTTGACTGACGACAGGCCAACAGCCTTAATGGCACCAAATTTCTGAGTGAAAAGATGATTTGCAGGGTCTGTTCTCAGATGACGCTCAGATCTCTGAGGCTGTGTTTATAAACCATCCCTGGAACAACAGAAGCAGCGGACTCTCGCAGCGGGACCAGACGGGATGCAGGAGATTAATTTTCTTTTTGTTGTCGTGTCACCAGGAGGAGACGGGCAGCCCAGTGGGCAGTGACAAGGTAGCGGATGAGGAGGGGGAGGACCTGGAGGATGAGGAGGAGTACGACGAGGAAGAGGAGGAGGATGACGACGACGATCGTCCGAGGAAGAAGCCAAGACACGGAGGGTTCATCCTGGATGAAGCTGGTGCGAACAGACGACGATCTCTCAGACTCCTCGTGATGATGATGATGATGATGATGCACGTCTGACCCTGTGTTTGTCTGTCCAGATGTGGACGACGAGTACGAGGACGAGGATCAGTGGGAGGACGGCGCGGAGGATATTTTGGAGAAAGGTAAGAAAGTGGAGATGAGCGCTGTTGGGAATCCTGCAGCATGAGATTGATTTTAACCTCCAGACTCGATCCCGAGGCTCCGACTGACGGATCGAGTCTTTAATCACGTCGCACAAACTGGTTTCATCCATTAAACCAGTGAACAGATTACTGAACGTGCCGCACGATCCCAGTCTGCTGACAGCGCACCTGCTCAGGTGTAACCTCGGGGAGCCGTCGCCATCCCGCCTCAGGACGCATCGCTTTTGTTTTTCTGCAGGTTCCTATTAAAGTCCGTGTTTCGCACGCTGACGTTCAAAGAGTCCGATCGGTATTCACAACCAAAACTGTTGTGATGTCGCTGCTCTGAGGAGGGGGGCGAGGCCCGCGTTAGTCGTAGCCCATCTTCAAAGCGACTTTAGTGCGTCAGGGCGGCGCTGAAATGGCGGTGAGCTGCTGTGTGTTTGTGACTGAGCGGAACAGGTTGGTTACGTGAACCTCCACGAGCAAATAGCTGAATCACAAATCTGTTGGCGTCTACACAGAACATCAAATGAACTCCAGCCCGAGCCTCCGAGACGTGCAACAGACTCAGAAATTGCTCCACGCCGTGGTCGGTGCAGGACGACAGTTTAGCTGCACCAAGACGGAGGTGCTGAGCGGCCCTCGCCCGATCCAGGAGTAGAAGCAGAATAGAAGCAGTCCCCGCTGCCAACATTTGTGTCGCCGGCTCGGATCATTGCAAGCTGCTGGCAGCGGTGATTGTGCGCTCTCCCGTGAAGCTCTGGGTGAAGTTAGTGTGAGTCCACAGTGCGACTCCTGGGCAGTTTGCAGTAACCAGCAGGAGTGAAACAAAGTTGCACAATGGCTGGATGAAGAAAGCCAAACATGTGGCAACACTCAGCAGGAAAACAGCGAGCGTGTGATCTGCAGTTAATGAGCTGAAATGTGCAGAAACGCCACAATCACCTCCTTAAATATTTATCCTGGTCTGTTCACAGAGAGACGCTCGCTGAAAGTTAGCTCCATATTTCTCAACCATCACTGTTTCACGGGAAAAGTCCTTTAAGCTTTAAGCAGCCTCGCATCATGTGATGTGTCATCATTTCAGAGGAACAGACCCAGGAGCAGCTGGATGTTTGATCAGATTTGTCAGGGCTTACAAAGCGCCACGGGCCGCACTCGACCCGGCCGCGTGTGGTCCAATCCGCACGACTTATTTATACCAGAGCTCGAATCACCGAAGCTGAGGCGGACCAGTTGTGCTGATCGGCTGCTGCCCGCCGAGGTCATTAATTGTTAAAAATGGCTCATCGCTAACGAGCAGCTTTTTCCTCACACTCGCTGTTTCACGTCCGACGTCCGTCGTCACAGCAGCCGTGTGCTGAGTGAAGGACAGTCAGATCGATCCAGTGTTGATAAGAGGAGCGTCCTGGATGTGTAGAACCTGGATGACGCTGATGACATCAAAACGTTTCCTGGTTTCTGTGTCTGTGAGGACGCGGTGGGAAACATTGAGCCGCTTCTTATTCGGGGCGCAGATGCGTCCAGAACGTTGTCAGTACTCGCGTCAACACGAACCGCGCCACGGGCAGGACCCTCACACGTGTCAGTAGGAAGTGGCGCTCTTACAGTGTGATGTCGATGTGTGCAGGCTGTTTTCTGACTCTGCTCTCTCTGTCTTGCCGGCTCCTCTGTCGTGCATGCGGCCTCCAGTTAACGGTAAATCTGCTCCCGACGCTCTCCTGCTCTGTTGTCCATCGATGCTGTAAATAGGATTCCAGCCCCATCCATTTGATTAAATCCACGTCCCTGAGTGTATTAACCCCACCACCACACCTCATCTCAGCATTGCTGCATTCGTGAGTGTGTGGCGTGACGCGAGGAAGCACCGAGGGCAAATCCATGACTGGCTCGTTGAGCAAAAAACACCAAACGGCAGATTAAAGAAAGTAGAAACTCTTTGAATTGATGTTTGAACCTAAGACGACTCTCAGAGCACCAAGTGTGACCATTTGCCCGAACCTGCTACCTGACGGAGCCGCCATGATTTCAGTTTACACACTAACCAATGTGGGTGGAGCTTTTGTGATGATGATGATGCTGATGATGATGATGGTGGTGTTGCATAGCTTTGCTGAAGGTGGATGTACAGTAGAAACAGAATCGAAGCAAAAAGCTGCGTCTAAACCGTTGTGCCGGTTGCCCGGGTAACCAATATGTAGATTCAGGATGTTTACGCCGTCGCGTCGACCTTAGCTTAGCGCCACTGCATTGGTTGACATGTGACCCAGCTGTGACATCAGCTGTGACATCATCACAACCAACGACTCTGATCTGTGAGCTCCTTCGGTGACGCTGGCGTCGCCGAGTCGCCGTGAACGTGTTTTGGGCGGTTAGCGGCAGCGAGGGCCACGGCTAGCTTAAACGTGTCGTACTGTGCGCTCGCCTCTCTGATCTGAGCGAGGTGACGTCACTTCACCGCTGCTTGTTTCTAACTTTATTTAAACCAGACTGGGTGAGCTGATTTGATTGGCTGACAGCGGCGCTGTGTTTCTGCTGTACTTCCTCCTGAACCACATCACGTCTCCATGCTCCCCCGTGCTGCACGTCACCGATAATCACCGTGTTGTTGTTTGTGTATTTTTCCCATCATGCTTTGTGTTGCTGCTGCCTGACTCACTGTTTTGGCTCCTCACACTTTCTCCCTCCCTTTTGGGTTCGTCTCCCGTCCTTCCTCCCCCTCGTCTCCTTTTTCACTCCTCTTCCTCTCTGCGGGCGTCCTGAGCAGAGGAGGCTGAAGGTAAGTTTTTCATGTCATAGCTGTCGAATACGCTTCAGTTCACTGGACCGGAAACAAACCGTCTCTTCTCGCCTTCAGTGTCAAACATCGACCACGTGGTTCTGGATGAGGATCACTCTGGATCCCGGCGGCTGCAGAACCTCTGGAGGTAAAGCTTTTGTTTTTGACCGCCAAAATAAAAGTCTGGTTTTTATTAGGAAGGGACTGAAAGCCACAGTTTGATCTGCTGATGGGGAAACTTTCAGTCTGTGGGAGACTTCGCTCCCCTGCTCGGTCTGATTGGGGGCGTGGCCGTCCACCATTCCCAGCAGGTAACACGCAGACTGTGGTTTACTTTGTACTGAGCCCCGCCTACATACAGGGAATGATTTACCCTGCAAGGGGCACGAGTATCGTCTGCACAGCTCCATTCAGCTGAAACCTTTAACCTTTCAAGTAAAATAAAAGCTAGATATTATTTAAATGGCACAAAGCGCCGTCCAACCAGACCAGCCTGCGTTTTTAAACAGAATAACGTGTCGCTGAGATTCTCAGCCTCAGTTTGACGAGCTCACGCGTGAACATTGAGTTTGTCTTTGTGTTGCAGAGACTCCAGGGAGGAGGCGCTGGGCGAATACTACATGAGGAAGTACGCCAAGTCGTCCGGCGGCGAGCAGTGAGTACCTTTGTCCTTCCTCCTGCAGGTTTGGCTCCTCTGCCTCAGACACCACGGCACGCTGAGCTGCCTGCGTCGGTTACTTTAGTGACGTCACATGACTCTTAATCATGGCGAGCTGGACGAACTGTTCCTCACACAGACTGTGACAGACCAACAAAACTGTTGCTTTTTCTTCTTCTGTGGTGCGCAGTTACTCTGGAGGGTCTGAGGAGCTTTCCGATGACATCACCCAGCAGCAGCTTCTTCCTGGAGTCAAGTATGTAAACACTGATCCACCAATCAGCTTCCAGACTTCGCTGACATTATTACAAAGGTTTAATGTGTGTTTGTCCCCATCAGGGACCCCAACCTGTGGACAGTCAAGTGCAAGGTACACACACACACACACTCCTGGTGCCTATGGTACGACAGCTTTTCTCCGTGCCCCTGGTACACTGAGCAGAACAACTTTGCCACACACACACTCCTGGTGCCTATGGTACGACAACTTTTCTCCGTGCCCCTTGTACACTGCGCAGAAACACTAAGCCACATACACACACACTCCTGGTGCCTATGGTACGACAGCTTTTCTCCGTGCCCCTGGTACACTGCGCAGAAACACTTTGCCACACACACACACACACACACACACTCTCCTGGTGCCTATGGTACGACAACTTTTCTCCGTGCCCCTGGTACACTGCGCAGAAACACTTTGCCACATACACACACTCTCCTGGTGCCTATGGTACGACAGCTTTTCTCCGTGCCCCTGGTACACTGCGCAGAACAACCTTGCCCCACACACACCGGAGGATGCACACCTTCATGATGCGTCCTGTCTCTGCAGATCGGAGAGGAGAGGGCGACCGCCATCGCACTGATGAGGAAGTTCATCGCCTACCAGTTCACTGACACGGTAAGAACATCCCTCGCTTCTGATTGGCTGGAAGTTTTCTCTGCGCTGCTGCTACAGGACAGCAGAGCGGAGGGTTTTAACCTGATACAGGCAACAGTTTTTATTCCATCTACAACGAAAACAACCTGTGACCTGAACGGCTCCTCGCTTAGAGAGAAATAACCAACGACACAAAGTTTCTGAGGTCAAAGGTCGCTCACTGACCTTCCTCTCCTCCACCCGCAGCCTCTGCAGATCAAGTCCGTGGTGGCGCCGGATCACGTGAAGGGCTACATCTACGTGGAGTCGTACAAGCAGACGCACGTCAAGGCCGCCATCGAGGGCATCGGCAACCTGAGGATGGGCTTCTGGAACCAGCAGATGGTCCCCATCAAGGAGATGACGGACGTGCTGAAGGTCGTCAAGGAGGTCACCAACCTGAAGCCCAAGTCGTGGGTCAGGCTGAAGCGGGGCCTGTACAAGGACGACATCGCTCAGGTGCTCAGAGGGGGGGGCGTTTTCACTCGCCAGATTTCAAATCATGTTTACCGATGTTTACGTAGTCTGAAGCTGGCAACCAGCACCTCTTCCCCACTTCCTGAGAAACAAAAGTTTAAGCGCGAGAGCGGAGGAACGTCAGCTGCTCCATGAGTGTAAACGTCTCTGTTCTGCAGGTGGACTACGTGGAGCCGAGCCAGAACACCATCTCCCTGAAGATGATCCCTCGGATAGACCTGGACCGCATCAAGGCCAAGATGAGCCTGGTAGGTCAAACTCGAAGGTCTTTTCTGCACTCGAGTCGCTGCTCTGATGCGTAACTGTGTGTGTGTGTGTTACAGAAAGACTGGTTTGCCAAGAGGAAGAAGTTCAAGAGGCCTCCACAGAGGCTGTTTGATGCTGAGAAGATCAGGTAACGGCCTCGAGCATCCCGGGGTTCCTCGCTGAGGCGGCGGCTTGATGACACTCTGTGGTTTCACTCCTCAGGTCTCTGGGAGGAGAGGTCAGCCACGACGGAGACTTCATGATCTTTGAGGGAAACCGTTACAGCCGCAAAGGATTCCTCTTCAAGAGCTTCGCCATGTCCGCTGTGGTGAGGAAGACTCTTCACAGACTCACTGTGAACCTGGCTTTGTGCTCAGAGCTGGTTTAAATAAGAGAGTGAGAGCTGCAGAGGAAGCGGGTTCAGTCCGCCTGCTGCAGGGATGCACCAACCACACGATCAGCAGTGGATCCTGTCAGTGTCCGTTCACATCATCAAACTTTATATGCAAACAGCTTGAAACTTGCAGATCTCACTCCTCGTCTACATGAAGCTCTGTTATGTGTGATGTTTCCCTCAGTGTGAGGCAGCAGGATGTTTGTTTAAGCCCGCCGAGCCCCTAACCACCACACAGCTGAGCTCTTTAAACCTCACACAAACAGCTGCCGGCCCCGTTTCTTAGACAGGTTTATTTTAGGCCGAGATAATAAATGAAATGAAACCGAGGCTAACGTTCGCTCTTTACCACAATTTATGCCCCTGATTTTGATCCAAAGTTAAAATGAGTTTAATGAATGTTTGTTGTAGATCACAGACGGAGTGAAGCCCACGCTGTCAGAGCTGGAGAAGTTTGAAGACCAGCCTGAAGGAATCGACCTGGAGGTGGTCACAGAGTCGGGTACGAGTCTTTCTGTAAATCTGCAGTCCTGTGAAAACTGCTGTGTGCGAGGCCGCCGGGCCCACGGTTACAGCGTGGGACGTCCCACAGCGGGACGATGACCCTGAGCGCAGCAGCACAGCTGAAAAGGAGCAGAAGGAAGGAGCCGCTGTGGTGAACTCACCGCAGTCGGCTGCTCCTGTCGTAAGCACAGCGAGACGGATAAAGTTACAGAAACAATCGCTGCTGCTAAACGGCGTTCTGCTGCCTGCTGAGCCACGCAGCAGCTCAGTTTTCACAGCTCTGCAGAGTCTGTGAACTAATCACGATGTTATAAATCAGCTCTGTCAGTCATACGCCTGTTCTTTCAGCTTAAACACAACTTAAACAGTTGGTTTATAAATCGCTACGTGTAAAACATGAACTCGTGTTTACGACGAAGCTTCAGTGTGAATCTGTGTGTGCGCTCAGGTAAGGAGCGCGAGCACAACCTGCAGGCCGGCGACAACGTGGAGGTGTGTGAGGGCGAGCTGATCAACCTGCAGGGAAAGATCCTCAGCGTGGACGGCAACAAGATCACCATCATGCCCAAGCACGAGGACCTGAAGGTACGCACGCACACGCACGTCAGTAACATCTGCTGAGGCGCCGCAGACGCGTCAGAGCTGTTCTTCAGCTTCCAGGAAGCAGTTTTCCATCGCTGTCTGCTGTTTTAAATAACGCCTCAGCAGGTAAACGGATGCACTCGTCCGTCTTTGTCGATCGAAGCTTCACGGTTTTAACAGCAACGCTGCGTTTGGAGCGTTTTTACCGCTTCCTGCAGCAGGTGCTGGTTTGGCAGCTCTGGTTACAGACACAGGAGTCATAACTTTAACCTTCTGATTGGTTATTCGTTCAGAGCCACGCCTCCTCATTGCAGAGGAGTAGAGGGGGCGGGGTTTACTGTAACGCAGCATCAAACGTTATCTGGTGTAACTCTGTACATGACCGCCTCCCCTCTGTCCTGTGTGTGCTCCGTGCAGGACCCTCTGGAGTTCCCGGCTCACGAGGTGAGGAAATATTTCCGGATGGGCGACCACGTGAAGGTGATCGCCGGGCGATACGAGGGCGACACCGGCCTCATCGTCAGAGTGGAGGAGAACTTTGTCATCCTGTTCTCCGACCTCACCATGCACGAGGTAAGAGGCTTACAGTGTCTCCACCCACCGTCCCCCTCTGCCAATCCTCAGGTCAGAGTCCTCTGGTGGAAAATAAGACGTTAAATGAGGGTTCGGGCTTGATTTGGAAAGTTGAGGCGCAGTTTAATGACTCTGTAGTCATAACAGTGTCGTGTGGTGAGAGCCCAGCACTGGCTTATCGCTGGAAGTCCTTATTTTTGGGGAATGAAACAGTTTTAATAGCATGCTAACATGACTGTGATCCGCTCTTCCTGTCTGCAGCTGAAGGTGCTGCCCAGAGACCTGCAGCTCTGCTCTGAGACCGCGTCCGGCGTCGATGTAGGCGGGCAGCACGAATGGGGCGAGCTGGTGCAGCTGGACCCGCAGACGGTCGGCGTTATTGTTCGGCTGGAGAGGGAGACATTCCAGGTAATAGTCCGCTCCGGGGAGCGCAGAAAGCGCGGCGGTTGATGGACGATTAACGAACGCCTTCTTCGTCTTTCAGGTGCTGAACATGCACGGGAAGGTGCTGACCGTGCGCCACCAGGCGGTGAACCGCAGGAAGGACAACCGCTTCGCCGTGGCGCTGGACTCGGAGCAGAACAGCATCCACGTGAAGGACATCGTCAAAGTCATCGACGGGCCGCACTCTGTAAGCGCGACTTCACCCACAGCTAAATATTTATGCTGTCAGCGCCGCCGTGCGCTCGAGCGTCAGCTGAACGCCTCTGCAGGCAGAAACCTTTAACGCTCGCGTGTTTCCTCCTGCAGGGCCGGGAAGGCGAGATCCGTCACCTGTTCCGAGGCTTCGCTTTCCTGCACTGTAAGAAGCTGGTCGAGAACGGAGGAATGTTCGTCTGCAAGACCAGACATCTGGTGCTGGCGGGCGGGTCCAAGGTCAGCACCTCATGCTCGCTTCTTCTTTGTTGTGCCTGAAAAGTAAGAAAGCGTCTGCTTTTCCAGGCCCTCCAATATCTCATGTAACCATGTGAAATCTGAACCGGACGTCGTCCTTGGCAACTTGAATAAAAATGTGTTTTGAGTGTGAAGGAGCTCTGAGGAGCGTCCAGGGTTGTGTAACAGTGTTTGGGCTGTAGGGGGGAAACGTGGAGGGCCTTCATCAACAACATCAAACCCAGGAAAAGTTTTCCGTATGTGGAAGAATTACTGCCATGTGCTGGGAACTGTCATCCTGTGTTTAATGAGTCTGTCAGCAGAGCAGTGGCAGCAGGCCTGCGCTACGACATCACAGAGAAACAGCCGTGTGTTTGCCTTTCTGAAGATGAGGGTCGGGTCGTAGTGGACGCGTTTGCTTCCACTTGGAGACGCTGCACCCGTCTCCCCACCTCATGAAATCGATTCAAGCGCGCCTGCCGACACGGCGTCGAAGGTCCAGTTCTCTTCCAAATGTGTAAAAGTGTAAAGCAGAGCCGTCCTGACCCGACCTCTGCAGAGCGTGCCGCGCTTTCACTGGACCGACTCGCCCAGCGTTTCACACGCAGCGCAGAAAACGATTCGTCAGATTTCTTGTGGCATGTCGAGCTTGAACAATTTGACTGTTTGTGTGTTTTAGCCCAGAGACGTGACCAACTTCACAGTGGGAGGATTCGCACCGATGAGCCCTCACATCAGCAGCCCCGTGCACCACGGCGGAGGAGGTGAGTGGGGAGGAGGGGGGTGCCGCTCTTTGGAAAACACGATGAGGGGATGAAAATAAGTCAGCTGAAGGTTTTTCACTCGAGAGAACAAAGCGTATATCTGGCTTTGTTTGCGACCGCAGCTGCAGTGAAATCCAGATTCCCTGATTACGATCGATCGATCTGTCAGCAGATTGTTCTGTCTCTGATTAGAAGAAATGTTCGACTGTGATCAGTTTGCTGACGCTGACGAGTCGTCATGGTTTTCTGTCTCTGGTGTGAAAGAAACAAAATGATTCGCTGACTGATGGAGGTGCTGGTGTGGCCTTTCAGGTGCTCAGCAGAGAGGAGGAGGCGGAGGAGGAATGGGGCGGGGCCGAGGACGCAGAGACAACGAGCTGATTGGTCAGACGGTCCGTATCTCCCAGGGTCCTTACAAAGGTAAGACTGAGGGGACCGGCGTGCAGATGGGACCCGTGGGGGGGTCGGTGCTGATGGCTTTGCCTCCCTTCCCCAGGATACATCGGTGTGGTGAAGGATGCAACAGAGTCCACGGCCAGGGTGGAGCTGCACTCCACCTGTCAGACCATCTCTGTGGACCGACAGCGATTAACCACCGTGTACGTCTCTTCACACACAGGAAGTCTTTCATGCTTCATCGTTTTCTCCGTGCTGCAGCAGCTGTGTTTGTTCATGCTCATGATTCCCTTCTTCTCTGCAGCGGTGGAGCTAAGAGGCCCAGTGGGTTCACCTCCACCCATGTACGTACTCCCATCTACGGCTCCCAGACTCCCATGTACGGCGTCGGCTCCAGGACGCCGATGTATGGATCTCAGACTCCGCTGCACGACGGTAAGCCACGGTTTGGTCGTCCTCTGTCAGTTAGACAGTGTTCAGTTAGTGTTACAGTGTTCAGCTTGTGTTACAGTGTTACAGTGTTCAGTTTGTGTTACAGTGTTCAGCTTGTGTTACAGTGTTCAGCTTGTGTTACAGTGTTCAGCTTGTGTTACAGTGTTCAGTTTGTATTACAGTGTTCAGCTTGTGTTACAGTGTTACAGTGTTCAGTTTGTGTTACAGTGTTACAGTGTTCAGCTTGTGTTACAGTGTTACAGTGTTCAGCTTGTGTTACAGTGTTCAGTTAGTGTTACAGTGTTCAGCTTGTGTTACAGTGTTCAGCTTGTGTTACAGTGTTACAGTGTTCAGCTTGTGTTACAGTGTTACAGTGTTCAGTTAGTGTTACAGTGTTCAGTTAGTATTACAGTGTTCAGCTTGTGTTACAGTGTTCAGCTTGTGTTACAGTGTTCAGCTTGTGTTACAGTGTTACAGTGTTCAGCTTGTGTTACAGTGTTCAGCTTGTGTTACAGTGTTCAGCTTGTGTTACAGTGTTCAGCTTGTGTTACAGTGTTACAGTGTTCAGTTTGTATTACAGTGTTCGGCTTGTGTTACAGTGTTACAGTGTTCAGCTTGTGTTACAGTGTTCAGCTTGTGTTACAGTGTTCAGCTTGTGTTACAGTGTTACAGTGTTCAGCTTGTGTTACAGTGTTCAGCTTGTGTTACAGTGTTCAGCTTGTGTTACAGTGTTACAGTGTTCAGTTTGTATTACAGTGTTCAGCTTGTGTTACAGTGTTCAGCTTGTGTTACAGTGTTCAGCTTGTTACAGTGTTCAGCTTGTGTTACAGTGTTCAGCTTGTGTTACAGTGTTCAGCTTGTGTTACAGTGTTCAGTTTGTGTTACAGTGTTCAGCTTGTGTTACAGTGTTCAGCTTGTGTTACAGTGTTCAGTTAGTGTTACAGTGTTCAGCTTGTGTTACAGTGTTACAGTGTTCAGTTAGTGTTACAGTGTTACAGTGTTCAGTTAGTGTTACAGTGTTACAGTGTTCAGTTAGTGTTACAGTGTTACAGTGTTCAGCTTGTGTTACAGTGTTCAGCTTGTGTTACAGTGTTCAGTTAGTGTTACAGTGTTACAGTGTTCAGTTAGTGTTACAGTGTTCAGTTAGTGTTACAGTGTTCAGTTAGTGTTACAGTGTTCAGCTTGTGTTACAGTGTTCAGTTAGTGTTACAGTGTTACAGTGTTCAGTTTGTATTACAGTGTTCAGTTAGTGTTACAGTGTTACAGTGTTCAGTTTGTATTACAGTGTTCAGTTAGTGTTACAGTGTTCAGTTTGTGTTACAGTGTTCAGCTTGTGTTACAGTGTTCAGTTAGTGTTACAGTGTTACAGTGTTCAGTTTGTATTACAGTGTTCAGTTAGTGTTACAGTGTTACAGTGTTCAGTTTGTATTACAGTGTTCAGTTAGTGTTACAGTGTTACAGTGTTCAGTTTGTATTACAGTGTTCAGTTAGTGTTACAGTGTTACAGTGTTCAGTTAGTGTTACAGTGTTCAGCTTGTGTTACCAGGTAGGAGCACGAACAGCAGTGGGCGGAGCTGTTGGTTCATCAGTGGATATATTGATGATTAATGGATGAGTTCATTGTTTTTAAAGTAGCGCCTCACTTTTCTCTGAGCCTCTGATTAAACTGAGGTCGGCCTTTAGTTGAAGCTTAACCAGTAACCTCCTCCAGTTTGAACTGGTGGTGGTGGTCGTTTAACTCGTCAGGGTCTGAAGCTAAATGCAGCTGACTGTTGGTGCTCGTATAAAGTTGCTTCGACTTCTACGTCTTACGTCCAAATGCGACGTGCCCGTTAAAACAAGGCGAGCTGACGCTGGACCATAGAGTGGGCGTGTGTTTGTGTCATCAGCATAGAGGTGACCTGTGAGCAGCACGGTGCTCTCGCCTCTAACTCAGAGGATGTTTTGCCTCCTAACAGGAAGCCGTACGCCCCACTACGGATCTCAGACCCCACTGCATGATGGGAGCAGGACTCCAGGTCAGAGCGGAGCTTGGGATCCCAGCAACCCCAACACGCCGTCCAGGTGACGCAGTGACCGGTAAACACAGCGTTCCCCTCTTCTTCTTTTTCTTCTTTCTGTCTAACACGTGATTTATTTCTTCTCAGGAATGAGGAAGACTACGACTTCGGCTACGATGACGAACCCTCTCCGTCCCCTCAGGCCTACGGGACGACCCCCAACCCTCAGACCCCGGGTTACCCCGAGGTCCCCTCGCCACAGGTCAACCCTCAGTACAACCCTCAGACACCTGGCACGCCCGCGATGTGAGTATAAGGCACAGAAACACACCCTCGCCCTCACCTCAGTTTATAAAAGGAGCTGACGCTGTGCCGGAATACGAAGTAGTGAAATGGATGTTTTCGTTTTTACTGCATTAGAACTAAATGTTCAAATTCAGCAGGATGAAAACGAGGGGGCCAAGTGTGGATCCCTGTGGAGCTCCGTGAATATGATACTCAGCTTAAGACCTGGAGATCCAACCAATCAGATCTCTGATACTAACTTTTAATAGTTGCAACACTCAGTCATTAATCCACCAGCTAATAATCTGAGTGTCGCTTTTTATATTTGTGTGTCTGTGTGCAGGTATAACACAGAGCAGTATTCTCCATATGCGGCCCCGTCCCCTCAGGGCTCCTACCAGCCCAGCCCCAGCCCTCAGAGCTACCACCAGGTGGCGCCCTCACCTGTCGGCTACCAGAATACGCACTCACCAGCCAGCTACCACCCTACGCCGTCCCCCATGGCTTACCAGGTAGACAACGACGCTGAGCTGCTCGGGCTTTCCCTGAATATTTGTGTTTTGGGGTTTTTTTGTATATTTTTTAAGAGTTTGGATGAAGGGTGGGGAACTCCAGGCCTCAGGGCCGGTGTCCTACAGGTTTTAGATCCAACACAGCTGATTTTAAATGTTCTCCAGAGGCCTGGTAATGAACTAATCATGTGATTCAGGTGTGTTGACTCAGGGTGAGACCTAAAACCTGCAGGACATCGGCCCTCGAGGCCTGGAGTTGCCCGCTCCTGCTTTAGGACCTTCCTGTTTGTGGACGTCTAGATTTTTCTGAAATTTGTTCTCAGTCTGCATCACGTCATCTCCACAGGCGAGTCCCAGTCCGAGTCCCGTGGGCTACAGTCCCATGACGCCCGGAGCGCCCTCTCCTGGAGGCTACAACCCTCACACCCCGGGCTCCAACATCGAGCAGGGCGGCAGCGACTGGGTGACCACCGACATCCTGGTGCGAGTGAAGGACTCGTTCATGGACCTGATGGGGCAGACCGGGGTCATCCGCAGCGTCACGGTGAGTCTGAACACTTGACACGCAGCAGCGCTGATGGCGTCCTCGCTCCCCGCGAGTCTCTGATATTACTGAGAAATGTTTTTTGGGAGATCTGGCTGCGCTCGAGCTTAAAATGTTGTGAAATCTGTGAAAAATGTTATTCTGCAGCTCTGGCACACAACGGTCTGAGGTGTTATTAGGGACGCACAGATGTTGCTGCTTAGAGCCGCATCACTGAGAGCTTAAGAGCTCATCTGCTTCCTGCTGCTGTTGGATGGAGGCTCGCCGCATCAACAGAAACGCTCCTTTATAAACACAACAGAAAGCGTTTCCCCACAGGAGGCGTTAATCTGCTCGATATCGACACAGTCCTGACTCAGGAATGTTAATGTGGAAAGTCAGAAACATTCAAGCGTTTGACGGATTTCACCGTTTAGCACACAGACAGTTTTGGCCTTACGTGTGTGGACAGGAGCACAGACATGTGCACCTTTAGCTCCTTTGTGATGTCAGGCCGTCTGAGGCTTCTGATTGGCCGGTGTGCAGAAACCATTCGAGCTGAGTACAGCTTCGTGAGTGGCGGTGGAGATGAAACAGTTTCTTTGTTTACGTCTGAAATTGATTTTAAAGCAGCTCCTTTGAATATTTTTCATTGGTGTGTGTCTGTGTGTGCGTTTGTGTGTGTGCACGCGTGTAGGGAGGGATGTGCTCGGTGTTCATGCAGGAATCTGAGAAGGTGGTGAGCGTCAGCAGCGATCACCTGGAGCCGGTCACGCCCACCAAAAACAACAAGGTAAGAACCACAGTCGCCGTTCCTGGCGTCCAGCTGTCTGCAGATCGTTCGTTTAGAGCGTGCGTGAGGCTCAACGCTGCGTTCGCTCTGTTTCAGGTGAAGGTGATTCTCGGAGAGGACCGCGAGGCCACGGGGATCCTTCTGAGCATCGACGGAGACGACGGCATCGTGCGCATGGAGCTGGACGACCAGCTCAAGATCCTGAACCTGCGGTTCCTGGGCCGCCTCGAGCACTGAGCCTCGCAGAGCTCCCACACAAACATCTGGTTTTTATTACCTAAAGATCCAAAAACCACATCTGGCTCTGTGTGCGGTTCAGCAGATCTCTCTGTTTTTGGCATTTTTATTTCCTTCTTTTCTTATTAGTGGTCTGAATCTGCTTTTAGTGCTTTTCCTTCATGTTCTGTCTGTGACTTTGGTTTTCTTGATGCAGCAGGATGAAAATAATGTGTAACATGTTAATAAACTGATTCAGTGACATTTTTGTTTGTTGTTGTGTCAAAGCCGCGACGCGCTGTCACAGGCTGGGTTGTCATAGCGACAGATAATCGATGCAGTCAGCTGATCAGATTCTGACAGGACAGTTATTTTAGCTGCTCTGACCTTGGGCCTCCGCCATCGTGCAGCTACCAAACGCTGCAGTTCCTGCAACATCCAGCAGAGGCAGCAGTGAGTCAGTCCCCACTGTTTGGTCTCTGGATGAGTAAAGTTTGCCTTATTAGGGGCGTGGCCTCTTTGACTGACAGGTGGCTGTAGCTGCTACGTGTTGCTAGGCTTCACCTGAGCTGGTCTGTTTGTGCTGTTGGAGCTTTTTTATTTATTTTTTCTGATGACATCATGTGACCAATAACGTGGCTGCTGAGGTTACTGTAGTAACAGACCGTTCATGAAGGCGGAGCTTATTAGCAGGTGCCTGTGTGACAGCGATATCCAGGTTTTAAGACGAGTGGTCACTTTCTACGTGTTCCACCTCCCCGAGCGTGAAAACCATGATTGACAGGAAGTGACGCAGCACTAAAGAAATGACAAGAGAAACTGTAAAAATCACTTTATTGATTTTTTTATTTTTCACATTTCAGCTCTTCAGACATTTCTTGCGGTATCTGGGGTAAACCTGCTGCTACTCAGGCTCCACCTGTGATGGCGATGGCGTTAGCCGCAGGGCCGCTGTGGCCGCTCGTGGTTTATGGGGAAATAGTAGAAGGGCACCCGGTCAGGACAGGGGTGCCCTGGGGAGGGTAGTGGCCGTGAGTCGGCGTCGTCAGCATCGGTGCAGAGATCGCAGCCTACGGTGAGGTTCCGATTCAGGCGGATCTTCAGCTGAAACCACAGCTCTCTGTCCTGGAGGAGAGACGGCACACGGAGCTACTGACAGCCGCTCCTCAGCGAGCACAACATGAACACAAAGTAAGACTTGTCTCTGTGGATCGAGGCAGCGGCTCGCATTGCAAAAAGACAACATGAAATTACAAACTTTGGGACGTGAAACCATGAAGTTCACACACTGAAGCATCGCGCCTGACGCAGCTGGTCCTGAATTTTCTAAAAGAGAAGCTACGATGGGCCACGTTAAGAAAAAATATTCATCATTTTGAGAGCAAATTAAAAATTTCGAGATTAATGTGGAAATGTGCAGATTACATTTGTCGTACTGCAAAATTGTTTCAGTTACAATGATTTCTCTTTCAGCTCAAACACAGAGATGAAAGAAGTGGAAGAGTTGGACACGTTTGTACGGACAGATGCGAGGTTATTGATGGCTATCGATGGTTATCGGTGGTTATGGTTATCTGTGGTTATCGATGGTTATCGATATCGATGGTTATCGGTGGTGATCGATGGTTATGGTTATCTGTGGTTATCGATGGTTATCGTTATCTGTGGTTATCGATGGTTATGGTTATCGATGGTTATCGATGGTTATGGTTATCGGTGGTTATCTGTGGTTATCGATGGTTATGGTTATCGATGGTTATCGATGGTTATGGTTATCGGTGGTTATCTGTGGTTATGGTTATCGATGGTTATGGTTATCGATGGTTATGGTTATCGGTGGTTATCTGTGGTTATGGTTATCGATGGTTATCGATGGTTATGGTTATCGGTGGTTATCTGTGGTTATCGATGGTGATCGATGGTTATCGTTATCGATGGTTATCTGTGGTTATCGATGGTTATGGTTATTGGTGGTTATCGATGGTTATCGTTATTGATGGTTATCTGTGGTTATCGGTGGTTGTGGTTATCGGTGGTTATCGATGGTTATGGTTATCGGTGGTTATCGATGGTTATGGTTATCGATGGTTATGGTTATCGGTGGTTATCGATGGTTATGGTTATCGGTGGTTATCGATGGTTATCGTTATCGGTGGTTATCGGTGGTTATGGTTATCGGTGGTTATCGATGGTTATGGTTATCGATGGTTATCGGTGGTTATCGGTGGTTATCAATCGTTATCGGTGGTTGTGGTTATCGGTGGTTGTGGCCTCGTGCAGTAATGGACACGTATGATCGGTGTGTTTCAACAAGGCATTTTGTAGAGAGTTTGTCAAACGTGGCAGTTTGTCCTGAAACAACAACGGTAATCTCCACATTTCAGCTCCTGACTGCAGCACAGGACGAGCAGCAGAGCGCCGTCTGTCTCACTGGTTTTACCGTCAGATGGAAAAATGCTGAAGCGAGCATTTGAGAAGCATGAAAGCAGTTTGTAATGAGCAGAGGTGCAGTGCAGGAGCTAACAGTGAGCCAAAGAGTGGACATGAGTGTAAACGACTGTCATCGGGGTAAAGGTGTTTCTCGCCCAGCTCGTTAATAAAAACGGACTGAAACAGGCCCCAACGTTGGATGAAGGTTCTGTTTTAATCAGAGTCTGCAGTAAACGGTTTTATGCACAGCAGACACTCGGCCCAATGTTAGCGCTGGACGTCTGCTGATTGGACTGTAAATGTAATAAAAGTTACATCAGCTGGTTTACTGACCAAAATCTGTAAAAGGACCATTTTCCACGATTATCAGAAAGACTGTTAGTGTTTCAGTGATGGTGAAAGCATTAACACTGAGGCTTTAAAATGCAAATCAAATAGGTGACATCACATGCTTTATGCACTCATCTTTCAGATTTTGATCTGAGTGGCTCTGACAGTTCTTCAGAAACTCCTGCAGTCTCACAGAGAAAACCAGATGCAGTGAAATCTTACATCAAACACAGCAGCGACTCTAAAGTCGAGATTCCAGCAAAGACAGTCGTGCAGTCAAGAATGCAATAAATGTTTATGAGGTGACTAAATGAAATATGAAAGTCTTCCAAAATAACTGGCACCATCTCAGCTGTGATCCTGGCTGCACACTGTGTATAAAACACAAAAGGCTGTAAATGATGTTTATGAACTGAGCAGCATGATCCAGATCTGACCAGTTTCACTCAAACTTTAATGGACGGAGGCCTCGTGGTGTCAGCCAGAGCGCAAACTAAGAAAACTCTGGGGTCAGCGGCTGGAGGAGCTCTGAGGACACGACCAGCCTCACGAGCCGTCTGATTGGTGGTATCTGTGTTTGTGAGAGTTGTGATTGTTGGTAACCATCTAACACCGGGGAGAGCTTACAGAGCGAATTCTTCTCCCACGCTCAGATCGACCACAGAGCCTCTTTGTGTTTGGAGCTTTTTGATGTCATCGTGTGACCACAGAAGAAAACAGTGCTAGCTAAAGTGAAGTGAAGTTCAGCAGCAGAACGACATGTTCAGGAGAAATGATGGGAACATCTCAGGAGCCAGAGATGGAGCCACAATGTGCTCAGCATAGCTTAGCATAAAAGCACAGCTGTGCTTACAGAGGGACACCCCAACCGGCCTGTCTGCATTAAACGTTTTCTCTAATCAGGTGAAAATAAACCACCTGCACAGGGAGAGGAGCTTTCTCTAATTCACCTGTTTAAATTGTATTAAGGCTTAAAGTTTGCATTATTAGGGCAGCTGCAGCTAACTAGAGTCCCTGAACTGGACCTCTGGGCCGTGTTTGGAGCTCATGTGATGAGGCAGATGATCAATAGTGGGTCAGCGACCCTCTAAAGGGACCACCACCACTAGGGCTTTCCTGGGACTCTGCACCGTTTGGTTTTAGAGCTGAAGGAACTGAAGTCCAGACGTGTTTCTTTCCAAGCTCCTTAGACGACGATGACCTGGATGACTGTCACATCACGTCTGCTGTGATCCATGTCATGAGTTTGCAGCCGGTCTGCTGGCAGCAGCAATAAAGGCTGATAAACAGAATCCCTGTGTTTGCTTTGTTTCCTCGAGGTCTTTATGATCATAGCTCACAAGTGTTTGTGTTACTGCTTTGGTTTTACTGCTGCTCGTTCATTTTTAATCCAGTCTTTGCTCGTAAACACCACAGATCTGTTGTTCAAGCTCTGCTTTAAATCTGTCGGAGTCGTTGGTGATTTTAATTCCACACAGACTGAATCGATCAAAGCTCTGATCAGTGTTCATGCTGTCGGGCTGTTAGGATGCGAGACCTGGACTGTGAGTTTGTGCTGCAGAAACTGGAAAATATCAGAGCAGGTGTGTTTGAATGTTTCAGTCAACAGCAAAAGAAAGAAACGTGCCAACATGAGAAGCTGAAGCGGAGACAGCAGCACATTTACTCTGAAGGAAGAAACCGGCGCCATCGGACCTGCTCATCCGTGATGCACTGGATCTCCAGTTTGTCCCCCACGTGTGGAGCCAGGACGCTTTGCACCTCCTCCACCTAAACACACACACACATATATTTATATCCTTGTGGGGACATCTCATTGATATAATCAGGGCTGCACATAAGTGGTTCGCAGGTCATTCGCTGTCAAAATAAAAGACCCAACACGAAGAAGTTGCAACGTGCGTTTGCGTACGTAAGATTTTCTGGAGGAGGACAGACATTTGTTTAGAACGAATGCTGAAGAAGCTCCTTTTAGCAGTTACTTTGGTGTTCCTCCACCTCCAAAGAAATGTCAGGAGGAGCCCGAACTGCAACTTCTAGTTCTAGTTTAAATAACACATGGGAAATATTTCAAATCCGACCTGCTAATTTCCAGTTCTGTGGGTTTATTGATGGCTTTGCATGATTCTGTGTTCAGAATAATCCTACTTTAGCTCATACTGGGCTTCACTTCATATGAAACGAGATGTGTCAGCTCCTCCCCCTTAAAGTCAGCTGTTATTCTGATTGGCTGCTCCTCGTAAGCAGCATATTTGGACAGCAGGTGGGTGACACAGTCTGCAGCCTGAGCTTTAACTGATGAGCTCATTATCAGAAACGTTGGTTTAATCTGAACCTCTAACCGTGGAACAGGAGCTGCAAGACCCGAGAACAGCTTTGACCTCCTAAGACCTGAACTCTTCTTCTCTTTAAGGTGTTTCTGACAAACGATCAGCAGAGTTAATAAAAGGTTCAGGTTTTTTAACCTTTTAGAAAAAGTCGGAAGTTGAATTTGGCTCACAGGTAATGATGACATGAGAGGCTGAAAAATCCTTCCCCAGGCCAGAGTTGGATTTGTTGACTGTTACCTTGTAGGGTCGCTCACAGGACGGCGTGATGCCGGCGTCCTCCAGCAGGCTGCAGACACAAATAAAACATCGTTCGTTTCAGAGCTCACCTGAGCAGCTGTGTGGCGTAACTGGCGTTTCCACGGAGCACAGATGGGAACGTGAGGATCGGTGTCTGAGTTTGAAGAAGAGCTGAACTCACCTGTGGATGTCGAACTGTGCTCGCAGTTTGACGCAGACCTGGAAGTATCTGAGCGGAGAGTTCATTCCTTCCACGCACGCCGCGCACGCTCCGTGTTTCCTCCACTCTTCCCTCCTGACGCACAGAAACACACTTTAGGAAGAGAATCACAACCCGAGTGAGTTTACAGGGTCACGTCCTGCTTCTCCTCATTTCCTAAACCCTTCCTGTACCTTCACTTCCTCAAGATGTCATTTGCTTCCTTTCCTTCTTTATCCTTCCTTTCTTTCCCTCTCTCTTGTCCCCTTATTTCCTCATTTCCTCCTCTAACCTTTGTACACCATAATTTTTCTTCCTTTTCTATAACCCTAATTCCTTCCTTTATTTCTTTGGTTCTCCCCTAATTTCCTTCCTCACACTTACTCTTTACTTCCTTCACTCTCACTCTCTCTTCAGGAACATTTTTCCTGCCTTTAACAAACCTTTCCTTGCCACCCCCTTGTTTCCTTCCTTAACCTCCTAGGACCTGGCGTCTACATATGTGGACATCACATTTTGGGTTGTCTAGATGGGCCTGATGTCCACTTACGGGGACGATATCCTGCCACTGTTCTATCGAAATTTAAAGCGACTGTCCTCATGTGTGGATCTCATTTTTCCCAGAAACAAAATCACGTTTGTTTTTACGTTCTTTCTTCTTCTTCTGTCCCTCGCTGGCGCTCGGCGGGGAGGTTGTCCACAAAGCCAATACGTCGCTGTGGGTGCCGCGGGGCACTTCCAGGCCTCGTGGTCTCTTGCTTTCACCTTTGCTTGCTCGAGGGTTAGACGTCGTTGTTTAAGGTCATCTTCAGTTTGCTTGATGAAGTCTTCTTGGGCGCATCACGCTTGACTCTCCAGAGGGCGGGGTCTGCTGCAGCAAAAGGCGATATGACAGGCGATGGTTGCTCATGCGGCAGAGGTGGCCAAACCATTGCAGACGTCGCTTCCTAATCAGCTCTTCCACTGAGGGCTGCTGGTGACGGTGACTACGTATCACACTGTTGCTGAGACGATCACGGACGCTCGGATAGTCTGACTCAAACGGCGCATTTGGAAGAGGTCGTGTTTGAGGATGACGCAGGTCTCCGACCCAGAGAGAAGAATAGGCGATACCAGTGTACGGTGCAGGCGGGTTTTGGTGGTGAGGGTGACGTTTGTCTTCTTCAAGACGCACCATCGGAGGGAGGCGAAAGCCGCCGCCGTTTGACCAATTCTTGAATCTATTTCCGCTGTTGATGCCACTTTCTTTTCTTGGACCAGAGAGCCGAGGTATTTGAATTCCCGCACTTGTTCGATTTGCACACCTTTGAGATGCACGGTGGCTGGCGACCCGGCAATAGTAAGGACTTTGGTCTTGAGACCATGTGGTTGAGCAAATTGGGTGATGTCGTGTAGCCTCAGCATCATTTTCGGCAAAGATGGCGCTGTCATCTGCTAACAGCAAGTCGGTTGCAGATTGGTCATCAGCATACTGGACTCCACGGCGGCCGCTGCAGGTCCTGCCCATGATTGCATCGATCACAATGTTGAAAACATTTCACAAAGAGAAATTAAAAATCCCATGAAAGAGTTCAGGTCTTAGGAGGTCAAGTCTTTTTGTTTGTGACCTCCTCTTTTCCTTGAACTGCCTGCTTTCATTTCCCATCTTATTTCCTCACATGAATGATTGTTTCCTTTCCTTCCTGAAGTCTTGAGACTAACAACTAAAAGCTCAAACTGACAGTGGATGTGTTTACAGAGGTCATAGATTGAGTTAAAAGTAGGCTCGTATTTCTGATGGACTGTCAAATAATGAGATGTTAGAGGCGTCGCCCCCTGCTGGACATTGTGTGTCGGTGAAGGTGAGTACCAGAAGTGGAAGTTGGACTTGAATCTCACAAATGACGGCCAGAGTTCAGTCAGCTCCGCCTTCAGCTCCTGAAAAACAAGAACGTCAGTGTTTGATGATCACTGCAACAGGAGCCTCCTGATGCATTTGCATTTGTAGAGGCCGAGTCTATCCGGTCTTTAAGTGATGACATGATGAATCCTGCTTCTGGGTCCAAACTACTCTGCGTTTATTAAGGCTGATGTGTTTTTCACATGTTTTAATGCTTTGTATCTTGTTCTATTTAATCTGAACCAGGCCCTAAAAACAGTCAGTGATCACCAGTGTTGGTCAAGTTACTTGAAAAAAGTAATCAGTAACTAATTACTGATTACTTCCCCAAAAAAGTAATCCAGTTACTTTACTGATTACTTATTTTCAAAAGTAATTAATTACTTAGTTACTTAGTTACTTTTAAAAACACGATTTACAACCTGAATAGGTGATAAAGTGATAGATCTTTCAGCCCAATTCTACTTTTTCTACATAATCCATCATACAAAATGTAATCAAATGGAAACGTCTCTTTTTAAAACTTGTTTTATTCGTTTTAATCTTTTAACTTTATGCATCAAGCAAACATTTAATTATCTGCAACATTCTCTGACTGGAAGAAATTAGTTTAATACTTAAACTTATTTTCTGCACATTCCAGCACATAAAATAAATTTTTTTTTGTGTGTTTACACTCAGTCTTTTAAATAGATGCAAGTAAAACAAAGCAGAAAATAAATAAAGTCAAAGACTAGCGGTCCTGTTGCTCTATTTTCACCTGTAAAGCAGGAGTGGGGTAGGCGGAGGGTTACCCTGGTGCAGGTGTGCAGCGGTCAGTGGAAGAATCCGCGAGTTTCTCTGTGAGTTTCCCATTACGTCGTTGCGCACTCGGTGCTTGTTTGGAAGTTTAGGGGTTTTTTCGGTGTAAAAAGAAGTTTTCTTCCCACGCACAACGGACACTAATGTTTTTGTCACTTTTTATGGAATCAAACTCAAAGTAAGGTCAGTACTTCCACGCTTTAAACGCTGCACGCTCATACTCTCTCTGCACTCGATATATGATCCATTGTTGATCTGCACACAGCTGTTGTTACGAACGTCGCACTCGCTTACGTCACTGTCATGAGACATTCTCGCAAAAAATCACGGTTTTAGTAACGCAGTAACGCAGCGTTCCTATGGGAAAGTAACGGTAATCTAATGACCGTTTTTGCGATAGTAATCCCTTACTTTACTCCTTACTTGAAAAAAGTAATCAGATTACAGTAACGCGTTACTGCCCATCTCTGGTGATCACTGTACATGTTTTTCCATTTAAGTTATTTCCACGTTTGTTTGGAAAGAAATGAGGGCTTCCTGAAGACCTTTGCACAGTGCTGCATAACCAGGACTCACCTGGACGTCAGAGGGGAACATCGGCCAGCAGTCGCAGCGGTTCTTAGCGTGGAGGGGCCTGCAGGCACAAACACAAGCAGCCAATGAAATCCACAGGACAAGCCAGGATCAATAACACTGATCAGTCTGAACACTGGGAGTAATCTCAGCTGCTACAGCAGGGTGGGGTTACCAAAGGCCGTGGATGGTCCAGTTGTTGACGGTTGGAGGAATCCTGCAGAGACTCACGTTGCTCAGAGACTGAGGGACAGACAGCATGTTAGACACCACAGAAGAAGAACTCACCACCTTCCTGCCTTCCTTTTCCCTACCCTCTCCATTCCTACTCGTTTCCTTTTCAGCCTCATTTCTTTTACTTTGCCTCTTCCTGGTTTCCCTTCTTAAAGGACACAAACATGTCCTTGTTTAAAGGATATTTTCAGTGTATTTATGTCTTTGGCTCTTCTTAAATTTGACCGACACAGATGTTTCAGAAGTTGCAGCTTTTACTGTGAAGGGGAACACCACCATTTCCTGACGCACAGCCCAATGCTCACCTGACAAAACGTGCCCGGCCATTGCAGCGTGAACAGGAGGCACTTCCAGGTGCAGAAATTGTGGTTGTACAGGTCACCGTGGCCATATTTGTAGTCCTCCCAGAGTCCTTCCTGTGTCACGATGATGCCGGGCAACAGGAACAGAATAGCAGGACTCAGGCTGACCAGCAGGGGCAGCAGTGAGCGGTGCATCTCCTCCAGACTGCAACACAAAACAGTTAATTACACGTAGAGCTGAAGTAGAAATGTATTTTCCAATTACTCTCTTGAGACCAACTGCGCCCTACACCGCTGCAACAACTGGAATCAGCTGGTGCTGATCATCATCCGTGTGAGCGGCAAAAGCAGACTGTTGCTCCATCAGTCTGGGAACCGTTTCTGCAGCCAGAGATTATTCACAAGCAGGAAACTCACCTCGAAGTCAAAGCATCAAAACCACAAGCTCCTTCTCAGACTGTGAGTTAGCAGGTGAAAGGTTAAAGTTCACAGCAGTGTGATTAGTGAGGTTGTTTGGGAGGTTTGCAGCACGACTCAAGTTTGCAAAGCTGCTGAAGAAAACACAAGACTTCAGACCAGACCGGAGGCGATCGCTCTCCCTCCTGCAGCACTTCACCAAACATCACGGCGCTGTCTCCTTACCTGTGTGTGGTGATGGAGGCTCTGAGGTGGAGCTGGGCGGCTGCAGCTGCTGCACTGAGCAGCTCTGACAGTTTCACTCAGATATTTCACAAAAAGCAAGAAGTGAAACTCAGCTCAGTGTTTCTGAGTTTAAACAAGCTCTGAGTGCTCAGGGGAAGCACAGCCTGTGCTTCACTTCCCTCCACCTGACAGAGGTGGAGCAGTTTAAAGCCTGGGTGGCCGTACGGCCTCCGAGGACTTCTGCTTTCACTCAGCAGGTCTTCATGTTCCCACAGCTGCTGACTCTCACTGTGACCCTCGACTCATGTTTCTGTTTAGCTGTGGAGGCCAAGTCACCCTCCATCATGCAACACAAATGTTTCTCTTTTAATGTACTCGAGTACATTCATGACCATCAGAATTTAGATTAAGGATCATTTGTATTCTCATGCACTCATATTATATTTAGCTGTGCATTAAAATAGGTGCTAGCAACGTGGTGCTACTTCTTACTTCCTTACTCTGAGTACATTTCACACTCTGTACTTTTTCACCTCTACTTGAGTAAAGAAGTTGAATGAGTACTTCAGGTTATACTGGAGTATTTTTAACACAAGTATCTGTACTTAAGTAGAAGTACAGATCCCATGAGATCCCATGAGTGATGGAGCAGGACTCGGCACGGCGGCCTGAGAGGAAGACTCCCTACTCATCATACTCTTAGTGCCTTTTAGCCCAGAGTCGTTCCCTCTGTTTGTCCTGGTAATTCAATTTAGTTTTATTTACACAGCGCCAAATTACAACAGTCACCTCAAAGTGTTTTATATTGTAAGACAGAGCCTACAGTAATACATACAGAGCAAGCAGATGATCACCTGGGAAGGAAAAACTCCCTTTTAACAGGAAGAAACCTCCAGCAGCACCAGGCTCAGGAAGGGGCGGGGCCATCTGCTGTGATTGGTTGGGGTGAGAGAAGGAAGACAGGATAAAGACATGCTGTGGAAGAGAGACAGAGATTAATAACAGATATGATTCAATGCAGAGAGGTCTGTTAACACATAGTGAGTGAGAAAGGTGACTGGAAAGGAAAAACTCAATGCATCATGGGAATTCCCAGCAGCCTACGTCTATTGCAGCATAACTAAGGGAGGATTCAGGGTCACCTGGCCCAGCCCTAACTATATGCTTTAGCAAAAAGGAAAGTTTGAAGCCTAATCTTAAAAGTAGAGATAGTGTCTGTCTCCCGAATCCAAACTGGAAGCTGGTTCCACAGAAGA
>NC_142117.1:36917500-37057500 GCF_056152115.1 Neolamprologus brichardi | reverse complement strand
CAGCCTGTCTTAGATGCAGCTGGTGCTCACGGCCTGGGAAAAGCTGAGCACATGATTTTTACATGGGGTGAGGTCTGTCTGCACTTTTGCTTTATTAGGATTTTAATGAATTTGAGTGAAGCAATGAGTGTGGAGCTGCAGAGTCCCTCTGTGTGAGGACAGGGGGTCACATGTGTGCTGGATTTATTTCAGGCCAAATATTCTGGATTTACAAACCCTGGAAACACCCCGACTTTCACAGTGAATAAAATAACGGTTTGTGTGGGAATATTTTCAGCACAGTTTCAGTCCTCGCGGAAAAATCCAGGATAATCAATGATTTTATTAAGAAAACAGGGTTTGGCTTTGCCAGTAAAGCTTTGCTTTCATTTTCTCTGTTCCTGCACAGCAGCTTTGTGCTAAGTGGCTTCCAGGTGGCTCCTTCCTGGACCACAGGAAGCGCAGACAGGTGCTTCACGGCTCTGTCAGGTCAGGATCAGGGTCAGGATCAGGCCCTGAGCCCGGCCTCCAGGTTCAGGACTCAGGTGTTATTAAAAATTTAAAGCAGGTGATACAAAACCTCCATGGATAACGCCCCCCCTCGTAACAACTTTTTTAGCGTTTTATAACCACCTTGACTTCATTAAGGATTAAATTAGGGGCGTGGCCTCTTTGACTGACAGGTGGCTGAAGCTGCCAGCCGTCCGCTGGGCTTCACTTCAGTTAAATGGGCGATCTTTCCTTCACTCTGCTGCTTCTCTGTGTTTCCAGAAACTTCCACGTCTGGCCAGCCGAGCCTTCAGCAGCTCAGCCAGACAGCTGAGGAACAAGGTCCCCGAATCCCAGAAAATCTTCCAGGTAAGAACGATCATCACCTGTGCAGGTGTTTCACACGTGTAACCTGTGTTTCCTGCACTTACAGGAGGACAACGGGCTGCCGGTCCACATCAAAGGAGGAACCGGCGACGTTCTGCTCTACCGGGCAACCATGACACTAACCATCACAGGTGAGGACCGCTTAATGGTCTCATTAAAACGTCTCATCGTTTCCTGTAAATAGCTGCACACATGTCCTGATGTTAGCCTGACCTGTGCAGCGTGCATGGACGATGAAGAGCAGGACATGACCTCGTTTAATGCGTTTATTTGTTGATGCCTTTTAAAGCGTTCAGGGTCACAGCACACGATCAGCAACAAGGACACTAAAGATAGTAAGACGGTTGTAGCTGATATGAGAGCAGGTGGGTCAAATTCTCTGGCTGAGGAAGGTGAGGAGTGTGAAGGTGATGAAGTTTAAAGAGGAGGTGCAGATGAAGCAGGGCTGAGAGATGCGAGCGTGCCACGGTGAGAAGTAAAGTGTTGGTTTGTGTTCTGTCCGCAGGAACCTGTTACTCTCTGTACTGGCTCTTCATCGCCTCATTCCCTCAGAAGAAGGGGTAGAGGAGGAAGAGGAGGAGGAGGATAAGAGCCTCTGGCTCGGTCTAACACTAATATATGTTGTGTGTAACTCTGCTTGATTTATCTCCACATATCTGTCCTTCATCAAAGATCAAATAAAGAAAATATCCAGAGTTCTTCATTTGTGTGTCTGTGCAGAGAAAGTAGGACTTAATTCACAGCTAGTCCTTCATTAGCTGATGATGATGATGATGATGGACAGCTTGGCAAACGCCGGAGCGAGTCAGTGAAGGTGTCTCCGTGCTAAACGGCTTCATTGTTCAGACGTCATTTTGTCGCTGTGGGAGGAGATTCTGCAGATGCTTCCACGTTAACGAGTTTGATCTCATAACAGAAGATGTGTCTGCGCTTCTTGGACTGTAGTTACTGACCCGCTAATCGTGAGCCGGCGGACTGCTCCGACTGCTCTGACTCAGCGACACTGCTCCACCTGACGGAGGACGGACACTCTCTGAGGAACTTCACGTTTTGAGGGTCTGCGAGGAGTGAAGAGGCCGTCCACGTCCACGGTGAAGGACTATCCCAGAGGTGGAGGCCTACGACATCAGCTTTCAACCACCTGTGATGTCGATGAGATTCCTTCCCAGAAACTTCAACCCTCAGTTCTCCTCAATCCATCCTCACACGATCAGCAGGCTGACCATCTATCATGCTGAACAGCACCTCAGGATTCTCCGTTATAAAATAAATCTGAACTTCTGAAACCTTTAATTAACTTTATCTGCTTTGGTCGCTGTGTGGTGGTGTCAGCGTTTGGATGTGACAGTGTTAAAGAGTAATGTTAGAATTGGTTACAGCTGCGCACTAATATTTACATGTTGTTTCACACTTCAGTGCAGGCAGGGTAACAATGCCAGGCCAGGCCCTGTTACAGTTTCTCTGACAACATTTATCCGACCGAACGGTTACCGAAGCCTCTGATGTCTCGCTAAAAGAGTCATCGTCATCGTAAACTTCTTTTACGTTAGCAACAGACGTGTTAAAAGTTGTTTCCAGATGTACTCTGTGTTTGATCAGGCGTGATCACAGTTCACTGACGTGTCTGTTTCTAACGCTGGGAGATCACAGACGTCCAATCCTGATGATTACAGCGGCGGACCTGGACTGTGCATCGGGTTTAACAAACCAGGGATCGAACCAGCGACCTTCTGGTTACAGATGCGCTATGGTCGCCCGTAGCTCAGGGGGTTGAAGAGTGTGTGAGGGGTGTGTGGGGTCCTCCACGATGCTGGAGGCTTTGCCGATGCAGCAGGTGTGACAGGTGTTTGTAAAGGAGGGAAGAGAGGCTCCAATGAGCCTCTCAGCTGCTCTCACTAACAGTTGTAGAGCATTGTGATCCGATACGGTGCAGTTACCATCCAGACAGTGATGCAGCTGCTCAGGACGCTCTTGATAGTCTCTGTGTAGACGGTGGTGAGAACGGATGGAGGGAGATGGGCTTTCCCAGCTTCCATAGGAAGTAGAGACGCAGCTGGGTCTGCTTAGTTATGGAGCTGGTGTTGAGGGACCAGGTGGACACCGAGGAATCTGGAGCTCTTGACGACCTCCACAGAGGATCCACGATGTTCAGTGGGCAGTGATCTCTCCGTGCTCTGAAGTCAACAATCATCTCTTTGGTTTTGTCCACATTCAGAGACAAAGTTGTTTTCCACTTTTCCAATCAGGAGGAAATTTAACCATTTAAATCAGCTGTGTGGGATCAAGGACACATCTAAAAGCTGCAGGACTGGAGCTGCCCCTCCCCTGTCATTACAGATTATAGATCGTAGATTATAAATTACAGATTATAGATTGTAGATCATAGGTTATAGATTATAGGCACAAGAAAGAAATTGGAGAAAAAGGAGAAAAGACAATCTGGTGCGCTCAACTCCAAACGATTAAACAGCTGGAGTAATTCGACGCTGTGGGCTGAGCGCGTCTGTCACAGACACGTCTGTTAATCATTAGAAAAATGCAGGTTTGGCTGAACGTCAGACCTCAGCCCTGCTCACACTGCCAAAGATGTGTTATTATTATCAAACAGACAAACGATTTCACACATGAGCAGAAAGCAGCACAGACACATGTTCAGCAGTTTATTACGTGTTAACTTCATTAGCTAACAGATGTTCGCACATCTGAATAACAGGATGTCAGCATGCTTGTAGTGCCAGATGTTGTCATGTTTGTCAGCCTGTTTGTGCTGCAGCTGTTCCAGAGCACAGAGGAGTAAAAGCTGAGCAATGGCGCCACACAGTGGTGATTACACCTCAGTGACAGCTGGGCCGGGATGCTTTTGTTCTTCTTCACGTCAGAATGCAGCTGGACGAGTGACCGTCTTTGTACTTTTATTCTCCTTTGTTCGTTTTTCACTTTTATTTTCTTCTCGGTTCAGTTTCACCGAATTTCCAAAATAAAATCATATTTTTGGTGGATTACATTCAACATTGATTCAGATGTGACTTATTGATCAGTGATCATGTGATCAGTTGTGTCATACACAGCGTGTCCTGTTTGTCTTATTATATGTTTTACTGCAGACTCTCTGCAGCCGTCAGGAGATTCAGCAGCAACAACAAGTATGAAAGTTTCTCTGTGACTTTATGTGACCCAGTTTGGTCCAAACCTCAGCTGTGCTGCCACAGAGAACAAGTTTTCTCCTTCAACACTTCAAAAGCAGCCATAGTAGTAAAGTCCTTTCTATCTGTGCTGTCATGAACTTTGACCTGAACCTGAGACCTGTGGAGCTAAAGCAGCGTAGTTCAGACAGCACGAGGCCGAGCAGGAGCTGAAGGGTGACTTTGAACAAAGATTCATGCAAAGCTCCTCTAGTCGAGTGTGAAACAAGCAGCAGTGTGTGTGTCTGTGTGTGTGTGTGTGTGTGTGTGTGTGCGTGCGTGTGTGCGTGTGTGTGCACGTGTGTGTGCACGTGTGTGTGTGCACGTGTGTGTGTGTGTGCACGTGTGTGTGCACGTGTGTGTGCACGTGTGTGTGTGCACGTGTGTGTGTGTGTGCACGTGTGTGTGCACGTGTGTGCGTGCGTGCGTGCGTGCGTGCGTGCACGTGTGTGTGTGCGTGTGTGTGCACGTGCGTGTGCACGTGTGTGTGTGTGTGTGTGTGCACGTGTGTGTGCGTGTGTGTGTGTGTGCGAGTGTGTGTGTGTGTGTGTGTGTGTGCGTGTGTGCGTGTGTGTGTGTGTGTGCGCGTGTGTGTGTGCGTGTGTGTGTGTGTGCGTGTGTGTGTGTGTGTGTGCGTGTATGTGCGTGTGTGTGTGTGTGCGCGTGTGTGTGTGTGTGTGCGTGTGTGTGTTTGCGCGCGTGTGTGCGTGTGTGTGTGTGTGTGTGTGTGTCTGTGTGTGTAGCTGGGTATGAACGGGGGAGTTCCGGGGAGGAGGAAGAGGAAAAGATGACCATTTCCTGGTGCAGTTATAATAAAACAAACAGGAAACGAGGAGCAGAGACTGAAGCCAGCAGACGAGAGGCCGACGGCTCAGCAGAACTGACCGAGAACCCGACAGGAACCTGAAGCGGGACAGGAGACGGAGCTGAAACTGTGCGGGAACACGAGGCCTCTGTGAGTCTGAGGAGAAGCTCAGATCTTATCACAGGACGTCCGGAAAGTCCCAGGACAGAGATGTCCCCGTCCTGAGCCCGAGCAGACCTCCTGGATCCACTCGCTGCACAGAAACAGGTGAGAGCTGCTTCTTTACCCTCAGCAGCTGTGATGTGACTCTGGTTAAAACCGGGGCTGCATTTGGAAAGTTTGCCCTCAGGGTGAAGGTGCCTCAGATATGTGGTGTGTGAGAGAAGCTCCTGCAGAGCTGCCTCCAGGCTCAGTTTTCAGATACAAACATGTCTTGTTAACGTCATCGTAGATTTCTCCTCAAAGCAGCTGAAAAATGCTTCTGCCGCTCCGTCTCTTCTGGGCTTGGATGCCAGGAATGTCTTTCTCAGAATTCACAGACGCCGCTCACAGTTTCCAAGAAAAAGCATGCTGGAGTGGGATCTGAGCACGTCTAACTGTGAGTGGATCAGATACCCACAGGAAGTTCAGTGTTCCACTGTAGGTGGAAATCCAGCTTCTCTGCCGTGGCACCAGTTCCCAGAGAAGATGCATTTCCTCCTCTAGAAACTTCCTGCAGTGCCATCGTTTGTAAATCAGCTGTAAGAGCTGCAGTAGATCAGCTGACCTGTAAACACCTGAATTCAGCCAGATGTGAGCAGATGTTTCATGAGCTTCCTGGCTGAGTGAACGTAGCTCTCAGTCTTGAGGATTGTTGAGCTGACAGAAACGCTTTGTGCTCGCTTTGTGCTCGCTCCTCTTCTGTAGGGTTAGCTCCATGCTGACGCAAACAGTCGCTCAGCTGTTGGACAAAGTAAACTCTGCGACGTCTCCTTGTGATTGGTACACGAGCAGCACTGCCTCACTGTGACTCGTCACACCTAAAGTAACGAGAGTGTTTTTAAAATGTAGGGAGTAAAAGTAAGAAGTAGTCAGAAACGTAAATACTCTAGTGAAGTACAGACGCCTGAAAATTCTGCTATTTAAGTATTTGTACTTTGTTACTTTGTTACTTCCCCCCAATGCATGTGATCCACATGATCAAGTTTTTTCCTTCACCTGCAAAATGTGACGACATGAATTTAGGCTAACTAGCAATTGCCAGTGTTTATACACCTCTCTGCATTTAATCATTAGTTATTATTAACCTCTGTTTCTCTTCCACAGCATGTCTTTATCCTGTCTTCCTTCTCTCACCCCAACCAATCACAGCAGATGGCCCCGCCCCTCCCTGAGCCTGGTTCTGTCGGAGGTTTCTTCCTGTTAAAAGGGAGTTTTTCCTTCCCACTGTCGCCAAAGTGCTGCTCATAGGGGGTCATATGATTGTTGGGTTTTTTCCTTGAGGCGACTGTGATTTGTTGTGATTTGGTTCAATCTAAGCTAACGGCTTAGGTTTTCCCAGCACTGCAGAGTAGGGCTGGGTTTTTATTATTGATTTATCAATTAATATCGATTCTGTCTTGGATAACGTGACATTGATTCATTAAAATCCTGAATCGATTTTTCAATATAAATTTATTTTGCCCAAAACGCCAGAATCTCAGGTTAAACCTCACAACATTTCCACAACCACCAAACAGTAAAACAGTAACTGAGAGCAGGAACATGGCTTCTGCACAAAGACGTAAACACAAAGCTCGAACCTGCAGACGGATCAGAATCAGATGTGACTTTCTCACTTGACACGGTCGGGGCTGAAAGCCGACAGCTCGCTGATTCTGATGTTTCGGCGGGTCGAGCTTTGTGTTTACGTCCTTTTTGTGCTGATTCTAAAGCTGTTAGTTTGATCTCTCTCCAAACAACATTGACTGAACCAGCAGCCAAAGAAGATCCAAACTATGCTTCACATAAACATCGTCATGATAAAATCACACTTCATGCACAGCTCTCTCTCTCTCTCTCTCTCTGTACTTCAACAACAGTTTCCCGTCTAAAAATCTGTTTTCTTCATTATTCGCTTGCTTGTTACGCACAAGTCTGCCGTTGTTTACAGGCTGTCGGCCACTGTTTTTTCCTTTTACTTACTTCGGAAAAGAAAACCTCATTTCTGCCGTTCAATACTGAACAAATTTAAACTTTTAAAATTATACAAAATGCAAAACGCCGTGTCTCTAATAAAACCGCTGTAACTTCAGAGGTAATGTTCAAATGTTCATTAATAGTTTTCTTTCGTTTTTGATGTACTGCAGAATATTTTTATAAAATCCCAGAACAGGAAAATCACCTTCATGTTTTTCTGTGTTTTATCTTCAGCTGCTTTGACACAAAGGCCTCTGCTGTGACGCTCACACCTTTGATAAAGTCTTGCGTGTGTCAGCTTCCTTTTTATAGATACAAAAATATGTAAATGTGCTGATCTGAATTATAATATTTCTGACTGTCAAAAAATGTCAAAAAAGATTTAAATCCAATTGAATTGAATCGATTCTAGAATCAGTGACGACACCCAGCTCTACTGCAGTCTGTGGAAACTTTGTTTTTCACATGAATGTGCGGGGAGTGAGTTGCTTTGGGGGGGCGACCTCTGGTGGACGTTGGAGGAACTGCAGTTTCAGTGAATCGGATTCAGATTTGCAGCCTGAGGTTGATGCGTCCTTCTGGATCAAGCATAAAAACGTACTTTATTGCAGTGGCCGGTTGAAGGTGGTCAAACTGAGTTTCCTGTATTATTCTGGAACGTTCTCTGTGAACGAGTCGGCTGATTGTCTGGTTTGTAAAAGTAGCCCAACGTTGATGTGACCTGACTTGTTTTGGCTGATTTACAGTTCAGATCTAAGCTGCATTAAACACCTGAAGGTCACAGCAGCACACGCTGACTCTGGGCTTGTGAAATCCATTTTTGTGGAAGAGTTTCGATTCTCGACTCCTTGGCCGGTGAAACTGGAAGAAACAGCAGCAGCAAAAACAAAACCACACTGACTGTACGGACTTCTCTCTTTGTGCCCCACTGACCTGAAACCAGCTCTTTTATTAAATCTGTAGCTGCTGACTCTGCTGCACGGCTTTCCCTTCACATCGACCGTTTCACAACGCTGCTGTGAAATTTTGGAGAGTCCAGAATCTGGAGCAAACTGAGACGTATCTGTCTGAGTCATCGAGATCTTTGTCTCTGGGATTCGTCCACAGTGAAGTTGATCAACACTCACGTGTGACATTTAACACAAACATGAACCATCTCAGCCAGGTTCTCATCTGCAGCTGATTCAGGGTGGTGGGGGGGACAGGTGACCAGTGTGACCTGCAGTTTGATCAGATAAAGGACACACACACAGTTTTAAAGGTCGGAGACGTAAGAGTTACCAAAAAGAAACACTAAGGAGGTTAATCGGGTATTCATCGACCCTCAAACATCTGTGAACATCTGTGATTGATCCTTGACAGCACATGTCATCATCATTAAAGGATCCAGGAGGATAACTGCACACGCTCAGGAACACTTCCAGAAACCAGCGTGGAGGTTACAGCTCCATCATGCAGAGAAGAAGCCACACGTGAGCACAATGGAGAAGCAGCCTCATCTGCTCTGGACCAAAGCTCCTTTAAAACTGATCCCAGGTCAGATGAACTGGAGCCACATTCTTGTTCTGTTTATAATTATTCATTCCACATTTGTGCGGCTTGTCGACGTCAGCTGGGTGTGAAACAACATTTAACCCAAACCGTTATCACCTCGTAAAACAGCTGACTCTCTCCTCCCGTGATGCGTTCAAGGTGCCTCTGAAAAATGACGCTTCTTTGCTGGAGCGAGTCGTTTCAGGAAAATGAAACAAGGGGAAAAAGAGGAACGAGACTGTGGTGAAAGGTCATCTGTGACTGAGGGCAAGGTCACCGGGGTCAGCGTGTGTGTGTGTGTGTTTGCTTGCTTTGACTTGTGTTGAACTCTCTTTACTGTGAGACCTCTTTTGGGAGGCGTTTACCAGCTGATGGATGACTCCCAGCCAGGAATGTAACACACACACACACACACACACACACACACACACACACACACACACACACACACACACACACACACACACTCGTTTTCATATATTAGCGGGGACATCTCATCGACATAGTGCGTCCCCTACATGCTCACCATAACCATAACCAACTGTAACCCTGACACTAAGCCTCGTGGGGACGGACACTTTGTCCTCATAAGTGACTTTTGGTCCCCACAAGTATAGTAGTCAATTTCTGGTCCTCACAAAGATGTCTAAACACGCACACACACACATTTCAGAGGACATTACACTGACTTCCATTTGCTTCCTGCAGACTTCAGACTTTCCCTTGAGGTCTAACTTTAGCTCTCGCGTTCTTGGTTTAGTGAAAAACAGAAAGAACAAAAGAAAAGTCCAACAAAGAAAGAGTAAGACAGGAAGTGAGTGTGTATGCTGCTGAATTAGACATGAAAGGCTGTGTGTTGGTGCTTCTCTCCACCTGTGCTCATGTGTATCTACTCGCTGTGCTGTTCCAGAAGCTGAGGTTGAACTCATCTGTAAGCTGCACGTTTTAAAAATGCACAGTGGAGCTGGTGGTGTCCCTGTCAGCCTGGAGGCGTGGGGGGAGACTGCTCTGTCATTTATTTAACAAATATCCTGATAAAGCTGCACCACACACACAGATTGAGAACGTAGCAGACACAAAGCTAAAACCTGAAGGTGGTTTGTGGAGTAAACAGTCAAAGGTTTTCCTGCTTTATGAGGTGAGAAAGTACAAACAGCAGCTGTACTAATGAGACTAATGAGACTGTCACAACATGCTTCACATGTTTTAAAGATCAGTGTGTTCCAGCAGACGCACAGTCTTACGTTCGTGCTTCAGCTGTGGCCAATCATGGCCTAAAAATCAAGACAAGCTAACGTTTAAAACAAACCAGAACCGACCTGATTGGCTGAGGGCGGCTGGTCAAAGTTCAGGAGCTACAACCTCATCAGAGTCTCATCTGCAGCAGGACGGGAACTGATCACATGTCCGTGCTTTACTGAAGCAACAGTGTGCACACACACACACACACACACACACACACACACACACACACACACACACACACACACACACACAGTGTGATTTTCTTGCTGCTGAATGAAAAGTGACTGTTTTCTGTGAGGAGGCAGCGTGACTTTGAGAGTGAAAGTCAGAGTGACTTTAGGCAGACCTGGGGGGGGGGAGTGGCCTCGAGCGGCTCGCTGTGTGTCTCAGTCTTGAGGTGAAGGTGATCTCAGCCCGCTGTGCTGAGTCTGAGTCTCTCCGGAGCTTCCCGCCTGTCTCTGCTGCTGTGAAAAGTCTCCAATGCCCCAAAACAAACACGGGAGAGAAACTGCAGCACACACGGAGCAAACCGGTGATTAATGTGTTTGGGGCAACAAATCAGATCAGGAACACAAAATACAAATCTACGGTGGCCTGGAGGGCCAGGGGAAAAACATAACATCTGACAAAAAGAAAAAGTTCCAGCGTGAATTTAAAAGGTTCACCAGATATGACAGTTCTTCAGGGGCGTGGATAGGAGGGGGCAGGGGGTGGCACCGCCCCCACTGAATCACGATACCACAGGATGAGAGCGAGGATAGGACCTGTAGGAACTGAGTACTTTGCTCAGGTTTAATGTACTTGTACCTCATTTAGTACTTCCATGTTATACTTACAGCTTTTCCTGCATGTACCGAGTATCATTACTGCACCTCGTAGAGCTTTTGTTGCTTATTATTTGGCAAAATAATTACATTATTATAGACCGAGCTACTGAACAATAAGTCATTAAAATAATTAGAAGATGCTGAATTAAAGAGATTTGCACTTTAATAATTATATAAAAATTATAATACAGTGATGTCATGTATTTACTTCAGTTACAGATGTGAACAGTTTGTTTAAATAAGGTCTAAATGCTTTTCCCACTTTGTAAAACAATAAATTCTTATACAGTTTATTTTGTCACATAATAGACAGGACCAGGGTTGCATACGTGCTTCAAATCTCCGGTTTAATACAATTATTCAGTATTTCGGACTAAATATTCAGAGTTCCGGTAACCCCCCCGCCCCCCCACCCCGTGCTGCATTCTTGGCCTCTTTGTTACGCGGTTGTTGAGCCTGCGTGAGCGGGATGAACGTGCTGATGGTCGCACATGAGCGGGACGCCGCCGAGTCACCAGCGAGTCTGATGCTGTTAAATGAACAGTTGGTTTGTGTGCCAACTGTGACGTCAGCACAGTGTTTATGACCCGCAGCACCCGACCATCATCTTCATCATCATCCTCATCCTCATAACAACAGCAATTATAATAACAAAGTCAGTTTGTTTTCATGGCTTCATTAGACTTGTGTGTGTGAGACACACGTCATATATGATAAAGCCATAAAGCGTCAGCGGTCTCTGGCCTATCACTGCGCAGCTCCCGTTGCGATTGCGAAATTTCCGACCGTGCCTGAAGGCAGCACCCCCTCCTCCTCTGCGCGTCTTCAGTCCCAGAGCCGCAGCTTTCTCCTCAGACCGAGTCCAGCTTCTCTCCGCTGTCTCTTCGCCCGGTGTCCGGCTCCTGGTGACAGTGTGACCCGCCGCTCCGCCACCATGTCCCCGCGCTGTGAGTAACGAACACCCGCTGATGGAGCAGCGGACACGGAGAGTTTATTACCTGTTAGAATGATTTCAGATGCAGAGAAGTGAAAGTTTTCGGGGTTTTGAGCAGAAACTAAATTTCTGCACTGAATTTAAAGTGACGATTGGATTTAATTTACTCGGATCGATCAGTGATATTAGAAAAGACAGGAAGTGACGCTTTGTACTTGGCAGCCATAAACGTGAAAAGACTTTTAGCTGAAACTGGATTTGTGGGTATTTGCAGTAAATGTAAGTGCGGCCCATTAGTGACTGTTGCTGGCAGTTTGTGTGAGTCTGCTTCAGAGGTCAGCTGAGGTCAGAGGTGTTTCTGCTGCTCCCTCTGAGTCCTGAGGCAGCAGGTGTGACCGTGGCAGGAAACGTCACTGATTAACTGAGTGCAGGTGAAAGATTGCTGCAGGTCCACGTGAGCCTCCTGATGTCTCCGTGGGTGTTGTTCAGCTCACTGAGGGACTTTTTCATGCTGCTCTCTGATTGGCCTGCTGCTCCTCACATGCGTTTTTAAAAATTCTTTGATTCCTTTAGAGCAGCTTTGCATGATTCAGAGTTCAGAATAATCCTTCTCTTTCTTAACCTTTGTCTGAAACCACCTGTTTTAGTTTTAGCCCCTCCCACTACAACGACGGGTCCTTTGAAGCCAGCTTCTTATCGACTCTCTCCTGCAGGTGTGCCCACAGATGACCCTATCAGGGGTTGCCCCTCTCGCCTGTGAAGAATCAGTGTTTAGAGCAGTTACACGACCCCGCTGAACAAAGATGTCACAAAGATGTGCATCTGTGCTGATGACAGGACTCTGTTTAAACCTGCAACAGCGTTTATTTTCAGTACAAACAAAGGTGAAGTCAAACAGCGACAGGTACAGAGCAGCGTGGTCACGCGGAGTCACCATGACGACAGCAGTGTCAGAGGATACAGGCTGAAGCCCCGCAAACTCAGAAGTCAGTGAACGCAGCACGTTCCTGCTTTTTCCCATTAGTGCTGCAAACAAACAGAAGAATGCAGACTGATCAAAGTCCAGGCTTCGTCTTTATTTGTCCTTCACACCTTTCTTTTATCGTAGCTTCACCTTCCTCCTCCTCCTCCTCCTCCTCATCTTTACTCAGCTCAGTTGTTTCAGAGGCTGAAACGCTGCAGGCTTTTAAAGAAGCATAAAGAAACTGTCCACTGTGATGGAAACATAGACGCTCCTCCCCTGCTGCTGACTGTCACATTTTAACTTCCTGTTGAACCATGTGCAAAAAAAAAAACCAAAGCAGATATGATCTATGAACTTCAGTTTCTGCGCGAGCCCTTCTGCCCTGCAGAGGAACTGTTTTGACCTTTGACCTCTCTACTGTCGGGCATCCAAACTGCTGATAGCCTGCAGATGACTCCAAGCTGCGATCTTAACCGAGTAGTTTTCTGCTCACAGCGAAACGTCGAGTAAAACAAAGTAATAAAAACGTGAAGCCTGAGAGCGCGTCAGCTCTCCGGACGAGTTTATCGCCGCGTATATTAAAGCTGCTCAGTTATGGCAGCCTGATCACAGTGATTTGGTCGGTATTGTAACGTCCGTTGTTTGACGTGATTATTCATTAACCCAACAGGCAGATACTTAAGACGCTTCCTTTCCAGGTATTTCTTTTAAATGTGGCTCAAACAGCTGGAGTGCAGGTGGAGGATGCAGGAACACCGCGTGTCTTCTCATCATACTGGTGTTCCATCCTTTGCACATCTTTGAAAACAAGGTTCTTTTATTTTGAAAATTCATTATGTGTCTGACTTCCTGTCCTCCTCATCTGCTCTGTGCAGATGTTGTCTTCAGTGTCAGGTCAGCTGGGGTGGGTTCAGTGAGTGTTTTTCACCCTAACGTCCGTCTTGCAAGGCCAAAAGGTGACCTGCAGCTCCGGCTGTTGGAACAGTATTCGAGGACCGCAGTAACAAGGGATCAGGGTGAGAAACATCAGAGGAAACACTTTGTGCTCCACCAGTAAAGGATCTGGAGCTGGTTGCCTCCCAGTGAGGAGGCTGCTCTGGTTAAGCGAGTTTCTGCAGGGGGGCGTGAGAGAAGGATAAAGGGACCCTGTGATGGATTTTGATGGTGATTATTTCTGATTCAGTTTGAGGACATTAGCCTACATTCATGCTTTTAACTGGCTGTTGCTGGCAGAGAAAGGTCTGCTGTGATTGGTTGTTTTGCTGTCAGCAGGTTTGATCGTGTGCGAGTTTGACTGAGAGTCATGCTGTGGTTTCAAAGGTGTTCGCTGTTACCTGTGGACGCTCGTCTGGATGAACTGAAGCAGTTGGTGGTTAACCAGATAACCAGACCATGTAATGGTAACCAGCTGCTAACCCACTCCTGCTGCTACCTGTTCATACGTACATTGTGGTTCTCGGCCGTGACCTCGATATTTAGCTACGATTGGTTTAAAAAGTTTAAAACGTAGAAGCAGCTCAGCGTTACCTGCTGACCGTCCTTCACCTGACCCTTAACAATCAAACAAATAAGTGCTTTAAGAGGAAGTGCTGTCGTCTAACGACATAACAACCAATCAGAGCGTAGCTTTCACCCCACTGATCCAGCTGAGCGCTAACCCTTCAGCTGTTGACTCATGAGGACACAGTGAGCTGTGACCATAAACCAGAACTATGGGAATTCAGGCATGTGCAAACACACTGATGTTGGCCTTTTATTGATCATCAGCAGCACGGGCACACCTTCGCTGAGCGCTCATTCAACTTTGACCTTAATAAACTTAACAAACCCGAGCGGTCCAATCAGCACAGCTCCCACAGCATCAAGTCTGCACACGAGCCGGAGACAAATGTCTGGGAAACAGAGTTAAAGGATGATGGATTTGGCTCCATGCAGGCTGTTGGGTAACATGATGTTGGGGGGGGGGGGGGTGATTGCCAAAGTAAAACCAGAGTTTGAGACGTTCTGCTTCGATGTGATTCGCCGGAGCGCAGCCATAAAAGCTGATTGGTGCTTTATCGCCATGAGCTGATTAAAAACATATAAAAGAAACAAATATTAACAGGGATTCAGACTTTTAGAAGACACGAAGGTCAAACCAAAACAGGAAGTAAACATGAATAAGCTTCCAGTTTTCCAGCGTTTAGATGTAGTTTCCTGTGGATCCGTGACCCTGTTAAACATGTCAGAGCTCCTGATCTGAACTCAGATCTCTTCCATCTGAACTGCTCACACAGGTTGCACAACAGCTGTAGATAAAAGATGATGTGGGCTCAGGTATCTCAGGTGTCAGGTTCAGTCTTTCACCTTTCAGATTGTGTGTTGGCCAAAACACTCATGTTCATCTCCGTGTTGTCATTCAGCCACCAGCAGCTGTGCAGAGGAGCAGAGGTTTCTCAGATTCGAGCTCTGACCAGCTGACGTCCTGGAAACCTTCTCCGTTTGGTACAGCATCAAAATAAAAAAGCTGCTTTCCAGATGTAAAAGAACAAAAACAATGAAAACGTTTTCTGGAAGCAGCTGTGAGTGAGATGGCAGAGAACACAGGAAGGTCCAAGCTTTCAAAATAAGAGCGACAGGACTAGTACATTAATCATGGATGGTGGATTTAAAACAAACATTAGTTGAAGTCTGAGCATCAGTTTGGTGACAGAACATCTGGACAGCTGGAGGCACTTTAGCCGTGTGATTTGGTTCAGTTCTTGCTCTTACGTTTGCATTAATGACCAGCTGTGGTCACACTGACATCGATCCCTTTATTAACGGCTTTGTTGTAGAGTTGGAGCTCTTTGAAACCAAGCAGACAGAAACGTTACAAACTGCAAACTGTAGAGACGCGCGACTGCTCGCCGCCGCTGTCGATCGGCTCCGGCTGCTGGTCTGCAGACACTCGTGCTCTTTCAGAGGCTCGTTTTACCATTTTCACCACGACGCTCCACCTGCTCATCCAAATATGCTCAGGTCTGCCTCCAGACTCTCCATCGGGCTGCTGCATCCTGCTGTTAGTCAGAAGCTGCAACCGTAACGTCGCTGATGCATGTTGTTAGCATGCTGCTGCGTTTAGTTTGGTGAATGAAAGGCTTGAAAAAAGCCTTTTTAAACCATTTTTACCTGTCTGTGTGTGTGTGTCTGTGTGTGTGTGTGCGTGTGCATGAGTACAGTTATCATTGCACGTCAGCTCTCCACCTTTTCACGTCTTTGACGTCTTTTTTAACATTTCATCTCCACACGTAGAAGCAGCTTCATGAAGCAGGTTCTGGTGTAAATACTCCATCGTGTGTGTTTTTGAGCCGGCTGCTCTGATAAAAAGAAGTTTATGGCTCCAAAGTCCCACCGGCCACTCAAACCCAGCTCAGACCGGCTGGGCGGGGCTCATCCATGGTCATTACTCCCCAGTTTAAAGTCCAGGATTGCGTGTGTGTGCGGGTGGGTTATTATCATGTAACTCACAAAATAATAATAAATAAATCGATGGAATTTGTCTGAATTCGGTTCCTTCTCCTGCGCCCACGTGCTGCCCTCCTCAGCAGGAAGCTGTTTAGCAGTCGGGACACAGCGAGGCCGGCGTGCACGCTGAGCTGCAGCTGCAGCGATAATAAGAACAGGCTGCACAGGTTTGCCTGCAGGCAGAGGACAGAAAAACAAGCCAGCGCTCCACAGATCGCTCTGAAACGCCAGGACACCGCTCGGGACGATTATCGAATTACCATCACATAACATAACTGCTCTGATATGAGGTCACGGTTACCCACACTGCATCTGTCTCCCATTAAGGAAAAACTGTCAGCTCAGCATCGTCTGTGAGAGAAAGCAGCTGTTCAGAAAAATGGCGTGTTATGTCCTCCCTGCAGAGAGGAACGTGCAGCTGGGCCTGAAGGTCCTGCAGCAGACGGCGCGTCGGTCACACGCACGGCAACGCTGGGTCGTTGTAGGCGGACAGGAAACGGCTGGCAGTTATGTTTACAGCGTCGCTGTGCATGAACCACTAATGTAGGAAACGAGGCAGCAGAGGTTTGGACAGTGCAGGCAGGGTGGTGTAGGTGGAGACGAGTGTCAGGGAAGATGTTCAGATGTTTATTGGGAGTGAGCGGCATGGACAGGACCAGGAATGAGTCCATCAGAGGGACAGCTCAGAGTCCGAGAGGCTCAGATGGTTTGCACATGTGCAGAGGAGGGAGGGCGGATATGATGGAGCTGCCAGGCAGGAGGAGAAGGGAAGAGCTCAGAGGGCGTTGATGGATGTAGTGAAGGAGGATGCTGGGATAGGAGGAAGGCAGATGATCCACTGGGGAGACATGTGAAAGGAGCATCTGAGAGTCGGACAGCGAGAGGAGAACTGGCTGTGACTGGACCTCATTCATGTGTCCCAGTAACCTGCTGGGCTCGGCAGCGAGTTTTCTCTTCCGTCCAGCTGAAGTGCAGACTTCCTCTCACATCATTGAAATGTCCTAAAGATGACTTCCTGTCTTGTTGGAAAACTGACGGCACCCACTGAGAGAAACTCCTCCCGCTGTGTCAGCTGACCGGCTGCAGCTCTGTGGGAACGCCGTCAGCCTGACGTCCAGAAACACGGCGAGAAGCTTCCACGTCAAACTGGCCACTTATCATTCCAGTCACTTAGCAGCAGATTCCCAGTAAGATTCCACCTCCGCCTGCTCACAGGCTCAGTGTGTGTAAACACAACATGGATTACTGTGTGTGTGTGTGTGTGTGTTCACCTTTTGTCCCTTTGCAGAACAGAAACAAATGAAACGCATGAATGAGCAGCGTCCCCGAGCCTCTGTATCATCTGTACATGCTTGCGTTAGCTAACAGAGACCGCTGTGACTCCATCGGGACCCAAACGATCGTCTGTAGTGTGAAAGTCTTGCTGATGTCAGCTGTAGCATCTCGTGTTTGGGCTGCTTTAGAGTCCCAGCACTGAGAGCAGCAGTTGTGATTGTGCTCAATAAAACTGTCAGCTTGTTGCCTTTGAAATGGTTGCTTTGAGGACTGAGACTCTGCGGTTGCAGAGCGTCTTCAGTGCATCGAGATGGCAGCAAAACAGGCTGCAATTGAAGGGGTCAAGATGGCATCTGCATCCAATCAATAGCTGTGTCCAAATTCATCCTCCGAAGGCCGAGAAGAGGTTGGGAAATTGGACGGTCGAGCCTTCAGATTTGCGTCACCGCTGTCTCGGTGCAGTTTAATAAACTCGTCCGTCTGCTCCTTGCTATCTAAAATCTAACAGGACACTGGAGTAAACTCTCGACCGTCTCACACTTCTGTTCAATCAGTTTTCTGTTTGACGTTTATTCAGCTGTGTGAAAACTAGAACTTTAATCTCAGCCAAACAGATTTACTCAAGAACAAATCAAACAGTGAGAAAAGCCAAACAATAACAATTTTAAGTGACTTATATATCGTGTTTAACCTGAGTAGCGACAGACGGCGGTGGGTTTGAAAACGATGTGCCGGGAGTCCGCTGCTCTCGCTGGCTTGAGTGACCATTGAACCCCCCGGCTTGCTATCGAGCTGGTGGGTAACAGACGTCTTCGAAAACGTTGAAGCACTTTTGCAAACATGCGATATCTTGATAAACAGAGCAGATATTTGATGTTTACACAGCTACATTCTCCCCTTGGAAATATGTTAAAAGTTTATTTTGTGAAAGAGAAATAAGAGTAAATTTAAAACTGCCGCCAATGTTGGAAACTGGACTTGGCTGGGTCACGCTATGAATTCTGGGATAGGTCGGGCCACGACGGACACACCGACCCATCCTTCAAATTCGGGGAAATGAAGGGCGCATTTGAAGCAGCCGTCGTCTCGTTGCTGTGACGTAATCGGCGTCAAATGCGGCTTCAGGAGGATGCAGCCATGAATTTGGTCATTTGGCGAATAACCGCTGCCCCCTGTAAGAAAGCTCGTGTTCCTGTTCTGCGTCTGAAGTGGGAACAGATTTGTTCGTCCGCTCTCGTGTTTGGGCCGCAGACATGCAGTCAGGCATCGAGAGTTTGAGCTCAAAAACATGAATCGATGATGGATGTGGGCAGGAAGCAGGCGATCAGCTGTCAGCCCTTCTTATGAAATGATTCCTGTTTTTGGATGTTGTGTTTCCTCCAGCAGACGTTAATCAGCTGATTATCTACAGTCATTAATCAGCCGCGAGCACAAACACGCTGAAGGTCAGGGCTGAAGTCTGTGCCTCCCTCTGATTGGTTATCTGCTCCTCTTCCTGGCTTCCTGTCTGTTTGGTGACACTGAAAAGGTCGCGACTCCTTCGCCTCCACGTGACGCTCAAACGCCGTGTTGAACTCGTCCATACGTGTGTGACGACACTGTGGAGCAGCGGCGTGTTTCTGAGGATGTGATGGATGAACGCTTGGATGGCAGGTGGAACATCTAATCTGTACTCAGCTGTAATCTGATTGGCTGGTGTTTTTGCTCCTAACAATAAAGTGACATTAATCAGACAAAAACAAGCGTCAGACACCGTGCTTCATCTGTGAGACCAGGTGAAGCAGCATGATGGAGGTGACCGCAAACAGAGCTCCAAAGCTTCAATCTCATGTGGGCCAGCCAATCAAACCAGTGCATTGTGAGAAAACGTCGCGCTGCTCGATTCTCCCGTCCATCGCTGATTTCTGTGTTCTGAGTTGGACAGACAGACTTTAAAGAGCTGAATTAGGAAGTACACTCGTCGCTGAACGCACGTCTGTGCATTAAAGTCAGTGATGGAAACTGTGAGGGCGCACTGGGAGCGGATGTTGTTCATGTTGTTGGTTTCCAGTCTCACCAGCTCAGGACACGCCGCTGCTGCCAGAAATAGACTCTCTCTCTCTCACACACACACACACAGCAGGGTGAAGTGGGAAGTGATTCAGTGGTGTTGGTTCCATAAATACCCAGCAGCCCTGGCGGCAGGCTCAGGAAACCCATGCGGAGCCCAGTGGCGCTTGCACACAGCCTGTTTTCTTCAAGAGGGTCGCAGGGCATCGCGGAAGCTTCTGGACACAAACAATAGGAGCGGAAAGGACAACGATAGTGTGACAGGCAGAGGCGAGGACTCCTGGGTCCACGAGGCGGGGCCTGGGTGTAGCCTCCAGACCTCCAGGAGCGGGTTGGCAGGGGGACCAGCGTTGGGGGGTGGTCAAACACGGAGAAATCAAGTGGTGTGAATGTTAGGACTGTTGTTTGCAGTCTATGGATGCAGCTTCCTGTAGACTGCATCCAGGTTGGCTGATAATCTGGGATCAAATCCTCTCCTGCAGTTAAGGTCCTGTGTGTGTCCATGTTTCAGCACAGATGTGTTAAAATCGTGCTCGCAGGTGGAGTTTACAGAGTGGACATTAATAAGTGCCGCGCTGGTCGAGGGCACATTTAATCATTACAGGGTTTCCCATGAATCATTACCGAGCTGCTGTCTGTTAATGTTTATGAGTTTATGAGTCTTTGTCTTCAGGCTTTATGGCTTTGGGAACATGTGACACTAGCTGCTTTACGACAGGATCTGCTCTCCGTCATTCTGCTGCCGGGCGTACCGGCGCCTCAGACTGCTGACATTATTTCAGAAGACCCCTGCCGGCCAATCGGAGAGCTTGATTTGTGTTAGAGCATTCTGAAAACGTTCCTGAAGAGGTTCAAACCTGCGGCCTGTTTGTAGCTTCCATCTGTGATAGTCAGGTGTGTCCTGATGTGCGTCAGAACACCTTCACCCTCCTGCTATCTTTGAAGAACAATTTATCTTCTGTTCTCTGACAGTCTGCAAATCAGCACAACACTGGGCGGCTCTGAAAACGCGTCTCAGCGTAAAGACCTGACAGTTTTTTCTCGTTGGGTGGAAATGAAATATTCAGCCTTTCTAAATGTTCCTGCATTTGTAAACAAATACCGGCACATGGAAGAGGAAGTCTCGGCATGGGCGTCCGCTGGCTGCATCGAAAGCCCCAAAATATCAGCTGTTATCCCCAGAGTCGCCACACGCCTGTCCAGATATATCCGACGCTGCCTGCTTGTTTACGGGGTCATTCCTGTTGTCTGTCGGAGGCTTCCCCGCAGTTTCACGCAGGTTTTCAAAGTCTGCGATGAGTTTGAGCCAAAAAGAAGGAACCTGCGCCTCAGCCGTGTGGGTGTGGCGACCATCAGAGTCCACATTAAAACGAAGTGTGTTATTATTACTGTTTTATCATGTGATTATATTTATGATGCATACGAACCAATCTTCCACATCAAGGTCAAACTGACAGCTCGGACATCTTCGGGTAGGAGGCAGATGTGTTGCCATGGTCACCGACCATCACAACACCGTGACCTCTGCGTTATCAGAGCAGCTGTCAGAGTGTAACCGACAGCCTACGTCAGGGTGGAGTCTTATCAGAGCTCAAACACTAAATACATGGTGTGTCCTTCAGGTGTGTCCTTCAGGTGTGTCCCGTGGGCGATTATTCATCCTGATGAAACGAAATAAAATCTTCTGAACTTTTTCATTTTCAGCCTCAAACTTTTATTGGTGTTTTATTAGTATAGTAAGCATCCTTATCATATTGTAAAGATAAAGAACTAATATAATAAATAATAAAAGATGAACCTCAAATGTAATTTTCCAGTAAAACTAACAAATTGATGAATAAACTCAGGTTCAAGTTCAAGTTCAAATTTTATTCGCCACATGCAGTGGCAGGTTGCCCTGCAGTGGAATGAACCCGCCCCCCGACCTTACACACACAACACAGACATCACATGGGGATACAAGTCAGAGAACGGTTGCATTACAGAAAAACCACTGAAATATACACTACAATGGGAAAGTTCAAGAGGAAAAAAAGAGACCTCTACTCATGCTGGGCTACAGGAGGACAGCATGAGAACAGGAAACAAAAAAACTCCTCTGCACAGAAAAGCACATAAATGTCCACAGTACAACATTTAATCGTGATTAAAAAATCGGTGTCCTTCTTTATTTCCAGTGAACTGCAGAGTTCAGAGTTCCTAATTTAAATCCCAGTTTCTTCGTTCGAGTCGACTTTAAACGACCTCTGCTGAGGCCGACGCTGTGATGGGGCGGAAACGTGTTTTTCTTGTTGCGCTGATATCAATCAAAGCGCGTTACGATGTTTTTCTTAATTACAGTGCATCAGCAGCAATGATCCATAGCTTATACGTCAGTAACTGTGAGAACAGGACTTGTGTGATGGTTTTTCTGACGAGGAACGTGAGACACAAACAGCAGACTCTGGTGTTCACACACCAGCGGGGGCTCTGGAGCCAAACCTCTAACTTCTGACCTGTACATGATGAAAACTGTGACGATGTTTGTAGATGAATCTGGTTTTGCACAATAACAACACAACAGTACCATTATGAAGCTTTGACGCCTCTCTCCCCTTCCTTCTTTTACCAGGTCTCTCCCTCCCTCTCCCCCCTCCCCCAGCTCCATCATGCCCATCCTCAAAAACCTCCCAGTGCGCCTAAAAGGCGGTCCAACTCTAGACAACGCCCTATTCATCCGCAGGATGAGCCTCAACATCACGCCCCGCCATCATAACCCCTTTGACAATGATGACGACAGTATCCATGGTAACGGGGGCCATGGCAACCACTGGTCACCCGGCAGCTCCCTGCTGGACGGCGATGTGCCAAGGGACCGCAACCCATTTGAGGATGAGGAGGATGAGAACGAGGCCAACGAGGGGAAAAAAGGAAGCGGAGGAGGTTCGGTGAAGGGTTCCTTCAAGTTCATGTCCCCGCTGAAGAGCCTCGGGAAGCTGGGGAAGAACCTGAGGATGTCGGGAAAGAGCGCCACGCTCTCCCCACAAGGGTTGCTGCAAGGGCCGCCCTCACCTTCACCTTCCCAGAAGAAGAAGAGAGGAAGGAGGAGTTCTGAAGGAAGTCTGCTCAGGTAAACGTGGGATTAGAGGAATGGCGATGAAAGATTATGAATGTTTGTAAGGATGAAATGAACCATTAAATAATCAAATAGACGGGAGAGAGGATTCACACTGACATTCAATATAGAAGGTAAGAACTTGGAAGGGCATTTGTGAATGTTTAGACAGGAGATTACAGGGATCTGTTACGGTTGAGGAATTAAAATCTGTCAGTGTAACGTGGCTCAAGGGGAAGGGGGATTAGAGGCCTTGATGTGGACGAGGTGGAACGATAAGCTTTTTGTTTTGGCAAGGTCTTAAGTTCCAAGTTCAAGATACAAACAAAAATTATGAGATTAGTAAAGTAAAAGTGTCAGTGGGTATTGGATGGGTAGAGACCCCGGAGTTTGGCCCGTGGGGGGTAGTTGCTGGACTCGTGACAGTCTCTGACCTTTCTCTTTTTGTCTTCACAAAAGGTTTGCAGGAAAATATCGTGACCCCTCCCGTAAGGAATTGTTTGCAAACGGTGAGCTGAACTGTTCGGAAAGCGAGGGCGACTCGACCAGCCGCCGCGTGTCCTTCATGAGGATGGTGGGCCTGGGGAAGACGAAGAAGGAGTCCATGACTGACCAGTCGTCCCAGGGTCCCGAGGACCAGTCGGTGCCGGTGGAGGAGGTTAAACCCAGAGAGCCACTGTCAGGTAAGAAGTCCTGGCTCAGCACGGCAGAGACACAAACTGGTTTTTTATAAATATAAAAACTTATATTAGGTTGAAGTTTACACTATCAGAAATACCACGCTTAAGTCATGGTTCAGATGTCACTTCCTGTCGATTCCACAGCTAAAAGCTTCTATTGTTAGACTAAACACTTTCCAGTGTCACCACTATGACAGGACATTGTGCCGGTGGAAGGAAACTACAGATGCGTTGGCAAGTCCACCCATCCAAGAACAACTGTTTTTGTTCTCAGCTGTTTCTGGGGTTTCAGATTCCAGTGAAACCATCAGCCACAGTGAATCCTTTAACTTACTGCAAGCTGCACACGAAACACAGATGTTCTGTCTCCAGATGTTTCCATTAGCGGGGTTATCGTCCCGTTCACAGATCTGATCGGCGCATGTTGGCAGCCTGTGGCTATTTTAAACACGGACGCTGAAAATCAATGGATGGAGAGGGTCGGTGAGGAAGGTGATATCACGGCCAAGTGGGTGACGCTGAGATGCTGTAACACTGGAATGTGTGTGTGTGTGTGTGTGTGTGTGTGTGTGTGTAATGTCATAAGTACTGGGCCGGTCATGGAAACTTCGTAAGGGCGTCTATTGTTTATCACACCCTGTTTACGCTGCCATTTGGTAATGAATGATTCAAGAGAGTGTGTGTGTGTGTGTGTGTGCTCAGTTCCTCCACACCCTTGTTTGTATGGTCAAACGGCTTCTCTGCTGTACTGTGTTTGTTTTCATCAGCAGTTACTTTCTCGTTCGTGAAGTTTAGAAATCAGTGAATGTTTTTGGCAGAAGGAATCGCAGTGATATGAAACGTGTTGCACTGTGGAATTCTGGGATTTTGAGGCTGAAATCTCAGTCCAGTGCTTTATATTGTGAGGTAGACCCTACAATAATACATACAGAGAAAAACCCAACAATCATATGACCCCCTATGAGCAGCACTTTGGTGACAGTGGGAAGGAAAAACTCCCTTTTAACAGGAAGAAACCTCCGACAGAACCAGGCTCAGGGAGGGGCGGGGCTAGGGCTGCACGATTTTGCATAAATTGAGATCACGATTCTCTCACGATTTTCTTTTCCAGTATAAATATTTATTGCGCTTATTAACTGCACATCAACTTCGTAACAGTTGAGACTGAACATAAAAACAATAAATAAACATAAAAACAATAAATGTCTCACGTTTTGTCGTTGCAGCAAAATGTTGTACTGCTTGAAATTGCGTCTCCACCGTTGCTCGACACTGCGTGTATAGAGCAGGTAGTGCAACAATAGAAAAATAGTTGCGGGACGGCACTGTGTAGCGTTTGTCTAGGGTGTTGATCATTTTCCTAAATCCCTCGTTTTGCACAGTGTTGATGGAGCCATATCTTTGGTCAGGTGATAAGTAATAGCCTCCGTAATTTCTTTGTGCCTGCGGGAGTTTGACGTGTATAGGGAAGCGCTGTATAAGGTTCCCGTTATTGATGTTTGGGTGGTTGACCGGGACGGATTTTCTCCTGTCACTTTCTCGTCATCCCTGACGTGCTCTCCGTTGTTTTTTCCCTGCCAATTTTAGCAGCCAGCTTCTGTATCACGTGGTATAAGGCTCCGCCCTTGTCATTTGTTGAGCAGGAAGAGTGAGCGCTTGTTTTCATGCAGATTACGTCCAGGATCAAAATGCGGTACAATCGTCGTCTTTTTTTTTCTTTTTCTTTTCTTTTTTTAAATCGTTGTCATTTGGAAATGAGATCGCGATTTTCTAACAATTAATCGTGCAGCCCTAGGCGGGGCCATCTGCTGTGAGAGGAGGAAGACATGTCTGTGTTTGACTTTAGCTGCTGATCGGCAGCTCGTGCTGTTTGTTTGGTACCTGAGGATGAATTTACTGCATCATCTACAGAAGCAGAACCTGCAGTCGCTTCTCAGATTGAGGTGAGCAGAGAGCTCTGGATGCTCAGGTGCGGGCTTGTTTTCAGATGCTGCTAAACCACCGTATCAGCGGATCAGGTTGCCGCTGAGTGTGTTTGTCTCTGAAAGTACAAATGGTCCTGACTCCCATAATCCTGTTTGGCAGTGAAACAGAACGCAGACAGAGCTGCACCGGGTCAGGCTGAGAGAAAGAAGGACTTCACCTTTGCTTCTGTCTGAACAGACAGCAAACACCTGCCGATCAACATCGAGCAATAAAACATCTGCAGAGCAACAGTCGAACAAATCAGGACGAGCACAAACACAAACTGAACACCTGCACGAGTAAAAAGGAGCCGCAGAGCAGCTCGAGAGTCTCAGTCTGGATCTGTGGGAGCACTTCCTTAAACCTGAAGGCTCCTGATCAGAAAAGTGCAGTTGCACTGATTTGAAAACGTCACGGCTGAAGTAGCAAAACGAGTTTGCTTTCTGAGGAAGAGCAAAGGCACTAAAACAGTTTCACACAGCCTGTGCTTGGCTGTCGCGTCCAAAGAATTTGAATGCAGCGCAGCAGAAAGTGCCGCATTTCTCTGAGGGGTGATCCAGTGAAAACAGTAGAGCGCTGCTGACCTGCTGCTTAATGATTTCCTGTGCTGAGTTCAGGTGCAGTCTGAGCCGTGCTGGGGTCTCAGCGCTGGTCCTCTTGGTTTGTTGTCTTCATGCGTGCTGGCTTTTTATCTAAGCATGCAAACCTGGCAGATGTGCATCAGCTGCAGCTGCACAGCAGGTATGCATCAGAACAGGGCGCCTCTGATCTTCGGCCCTCTGTGATTATATAACGCTCACCGCCTTCGTTAGATAAGAACAACGGCTCACAGATCGTCACGTTGATCAAGTTGAACATTTTTAGGTCCCAGCATCAAACTTTTGTCTCAGTAAAATAAAACGTTCGGCCTGCTGTGCTGCAGTCACGTCAACCTGACAAACGTCAGTTATCGGACATAAACACCGAGGTCACGGGCGCTGTGGTTTTTTCTTCTTCTTCTTCTCTGCGCAGGTCGTCTGACCTCTCTGTCATTCCAGGACGGTTACAGCGTGTTTCTGGTCACGTGGACGAGGACGGTCTGTGTTTGGTTCTTCCAGAGATCGAGAAAGTCGAAGCGCGTTCGCCTTCTGAAACTCTGGAGTTTAAAGTTCAAGCTGAACGAGTTTGAATCAGACTTCAGTGAACACAGAGCTACACCGTGCTACACTTTACTGTACATATATTTTACCACACTTTGTTTCTTCGCCGACAGTCCGGTCACCGTAGTAACGGTGATTGGAGCGAAGGTCACAAAGGGTTCGAGTAGTTGGCAGAAGGAGGAGGGGTCAGTAAAATCCTCGAGGCCTCACGAAGGGGAGTGACGCGCCTTCATTACTTCTTGGAAGTGACGGAGAGTGATGAAAGACCTTCATGGAATTTACCCTTGACAAACTGCTGTGTGTGCTTCATTAATCCACGCTCATGTTACCGCTGCACGGCGCTCCGCCGGCCGATTGTCGGCGTGTTGCTGCAGGCCTCAAGAAGAAGGTGAAATATGAAACAGGAAGTCCACTTTAATGAGCCTTAAAAGCCCCAAACAGTCGATGCTCAGGTGTCATTCAGAGGTGAAGCTGTTTGGATCCACAAACACTAAACGGTTCACGAGGCGAGCTTTCACGTTTGAACACGAGATTAAAACTCAGCATGTTTTTTTTAAATACGGAGGTTCTGATTGGTGGACGTTTCGTTTCATTAGTTTGAGTTTTTTCTTTGATATTTGGCAGCGTCGCAGGGACGCCATTGACTTCTGTTCTCTTTTATTCTTCCAGTTTATGTATATTTTAGGGTAAAATTTAAGTCGAGTTTTATTGTCAACCCAACAATGTACACGGACAAAATCCTCCTGGATCAAAGTGCAACTACACAGGAATAAGATGTGCTTAGAAAAGAATGAGACTAAATCAATACAATAGTAAACAGAGTGGAAGAGTGAAGCAGCCATGATGCTAGTGGCTTCCCAAATGCAAGGTGTAGCCAATGACGCACTCAGCGGTCGGCACAGGGTCGGACGCGTGGCAGTTTCCACACCAGACTGATGCAGCTGGTCAGGACGCTCTGTATGGCGCCTCTGTGGAAAGCGTTCAGGTTGGGTCAGGGAGGCGCACCTTCTCCAGTCGCCTCAGGAAGTGCAGAGTTGAGTCTAGAAAATAAAAGACTAACGTAAAAGTAAAGCAGTAAATCTAAAATTAGGACACGAGACGCGTCGTGGTCACGACCCTGCTTTTTATAATGATGTGTTCATGGTTGGAGCAGGACAGTCAGAGGTTTTTCAGTGGCTGCACCATCCTGCTGACCAACTATCAGCTGCTGGAGGACTTCCTGTCAGTGGCCGCAGTGGGCGGCTTATCTGACACTAGTGGCTTCACTGCTCTGCCAGCAAACACACTTTTAACAGGAAACCTCGAGAAACTTCACAGGAAATCTGCACGGAGGCTGACGATAGATCAAAATTTTCTTCTCTCCTTTTTCCATTTTTGTTTCTTTACTTGTCCAAATTGGATCTCTTTAGCTTTTCCTTGTTTCCGGGGATGTATCTGCACTGCTGGATATTCATGTCAAACATGAATAAAGGTACTGAGGTGAGTGTGTGTGAGCCCAAAGCACAGGCTGCTGTAAGCACTTAGTTTCCCTCGATTCCTTCAACTCTTGGATCTGTGTGAGCTCACAGAGGGAGGATGTTTCTAGCATGGCTATGTCAGATGCAAAGGCCCCGCCCACCTGCTGTTCAGTGTGTGTGAGGGGCAGCAAATCAGAAGACAGCCATGTCCAAGAGGGAGAAGCTAAACCTGCTTATTTCAGACAGAGAGTGAACTGAGCTTTCACACTGTTGCTGAAATCATAGTTTTATTTATTAGCAGCAACCTTTTTGAATTCAAATAAAGTTTGTCTGAATACACAACAGTTGTTTCCTGAGCTGTCATAAAAGGTTTGGCCTGCAGGAAGTAGGCGGTCTGATCTGAATGTGGCTGCTCAGCTCTGCGTCTGAGAGAAACACGACTCTCTTCGTTTGACTGTGAAGCTGCTGAGTCGTGTCTTCAGTGACCGTGGGCTTGAAGCCGGAGCTCAGGAGAAAAATGTGAAAACGCAGCTCAGATTACGCTGCACATACACAGACACAGTACTGCTACTGTTCATGCAGACAGACGTGCAGCACTACACGTGAAAAGCACAGGAGTAAACTTAATTAAATACCAAACGACAGGCGCATATAAAAGCAGCTTCGATTTCGCCTCGGCGGGGTTCACCGGGTTTCACCGTCCAGCAGCCAGACTGCAGCTGGACGTGTTTTCACATCTGTGTAAGTGAAACTAAACACGCAGATGTTTCATCTTAAAATATGTGCCGCGTCTGCCGTTCAGCATCACTAATGTGGACACATCGGCAACAGCGTTCACACAATTAACATTTAGCGCTCACGGCTGGAGCCCCAGCAGCTGTGGGGCGTTCAGGGCCCGAATGGCCGTGGGGCAGTAAGGCTGGTATCAAGAGTAGTGGGAGGACCAATAGGAGGACAGCGTTCGATTTAACCAATGGCAGCATCGTTTTTATCGCTGTCAGGCATTGAATGGTTGTGTCCAACAAAAAACTCATCATATTTCAGTTTTACATTTTCTGCCTGTCTCACCTTATTACATCACACAGGTGGGGAGAAATGAAGATGTTTGATTGGTCGAAGTCGTGTCTGAACCAAACGTGGTGAAGAAGCGTTGACTCTGGGATCCATTCATCCCCAGCATGTGCTGTGCAGTGCACTGTGACGTGGATTAAACGGGTTAGGACCACGAGCGGGGCGGTGATGGAGGTGGTCATGGTGGTGCGAGGAAGAGGGTGGAGGGGGTGGGGCTTCGTGCATCCAGCTGGAAAAGATTTCCTCTAAAGTCTGAAAGTGAACAATGAGAGCTGTGTTTGAGAGGGGGGGCATGGTGTGTGTGTGTGTGTGTGTGTGTGTGTGTGTGTGTGTATTCTTAATTATCCATCCACATGAGGACCCACTAAGTTTTGGACTGTAGTTGATTGTTGGGACATTTTTTGGGATGTTTCTGTATCATGAGGACGTTTTTATTCTCATACTGTACGTTTCAGTGCAGACGGGACGTTTTATGGGGAAATGCAGGCGCGTGGATCCATTTCTGCACGATTGTTCGTTGCTGTGACTTTTCCTCTCGGGGAGTGGGGTGTTTTAAAAAGTCTAAACTAGATCTGTAAGATCTAGAAACAAAAGGTCCTTTGCGCAGCAGCTGAGCAAGTTTACAGTAAAGGATACTGTGCCATGGTTTCCTCAGTGCACAGATCACAGTGTGTGTGTCAGGCAGGAAATCCACTATTTCCTCATCTATAACTTAAATGTGCAAAACGTATTCAGAGAGTTCATGTTTCAGTCTCCCTGAAGTTAAAGACACACATTTGACAAGCAACCCCCCCCCCCTCCCTGTGACCTTTGACCTCATCGCTGCTGCAGTTTTTACAAACTTTATTCCACCGTCGACCCAAAAACAACGAAAGACAAAAGTTCAAAGTGGGGATGTTCCGCTCACATTGTTCTGCTTATAGAGATGATCTTCCTCTGGGCTTTCACTGTGTGTGTGTTTGTGTGTGTGTGTGTGTGTGTGTGTGTCATCTCTTCCTCTGCCGGCACTGAGCACATCTGAAGGGCCTCACATCCTCCTCGCTTTCTCCACACACAAACAAACACAGAAGGCTTTTATTTTGAAAGAGTGGCCCTGGAGAAGCCGTCTGCTGTGATGAAACAACTGATGTAGGAGAAGACCGAGTTTCCTGTCCTGCTGTGTGTGTGATGAATAACTGAGTCATATTTCCCCTGTAATCACACATGCAGTAATGCAGTATCCTCTGTGATGGACACTTTTTGCTCCACCTTCGGGCTGTGACCAATCAGAGCAGAGACAAACACTTTAGTTTCTGACCTAATCGTGTCTTAAGAGTTTATGCTGAGAAATGATTATTAACCGCGAGACAGGGCCGAGCAGTGAACGCAGACCAGCAGCAGCAGCTTCACGTCTTGGTTGAAGTCAGACAAACAGCCGTTCCACGCTCGTTTTCTGCCTGTCAGAGCGGATAAGCGTGATGCAGCTCTGTCGAAGCCTCCCTCAATGACATCACTCCTGCAGACATTTTAAAGAGTGAGAAACAAACATGTTCGCAGCCTGAACCTCGAAGCCTTCTGCTCTCCTCACCTAATTGCCCTTTCACGTCAGTCAATCGTATAAAGTGTATTAATGTTTGGAGTATTTAGGGTCCAGCTTTGATGAGTGAAAGTTTAGGATCGTTAGCAACTTTGGTCTTACCCCAATATGACCGTCGGAGTGGGTCGTCTTCTTCTATGCATCAGAACTGAATCATTGTTGTGGTGACGGTTTAATGTCCTCGGGATTCCCGTATGCTTGTTTGACATTCACCTAAGGACCATTTTTGGTCCGAGGACACCACGAGGGTTACAGCTGTCTGTGAAGGTTCTCAGTCATCCAGGTCATCGTAGTCTAAGGAGCTTGGAAAGAAAAGCTGGACTTCTTTAAGTTGCTTGAAGACGTTTCACCTCTCATCCGAGAAGCTTCTTCAGTTCTAAGGTCAAATGGTGGGGAGTCCCCGATATAAACCTAGTGGGAGTTTCCCCCCACAGAGGGACAAAAGGACCCCAAGTAAGACTGGTTTCTGAGTTTCACAGCTGGGGTGGACGAGGCTAAGCATCAGGCTTTTAAATGAATTAAAAGTCTGTCTGGGTCTTTGGTTGATTAATAGGCTGGTGTGAAAAATTGCTGCCACACCTCCCCCTCGGCCTGTGCTTCGAGATTTCTGGTAGTTAGAATGACTCGGGGGTGTTGATTCATTTAAACTAACATAATCATCCTGCTGCAACCAGGTTTCTGTAAGGCAGAGTAAATCAATTTGTTGATCAATTATTAAGTCATGTACTAACAGAGACCAGAGTGACCTAATCACATGAGCCAAGGTGTGAAACCTTGGCTCATGTGATTAGGTAGAGGAGGCTGTTTTCTTCACGGAGAAATGCCAAACATCCTCCCAAAGACATTTGGGTGGATGACGTCTTAACGTTCCTTTGTCTCCTCCAGTCCTGGAGATCCTGCAGCTGGTGAAGAAGCGGGACCTGCTCCTGGCCGACACCCACATCCTGGAGCTGGAGCAGGAGTGCAACGAGCGAGCTGCCGCGATGCAGCCCGAGGACGCGACGAGCCCGAGCGTCAAAGATGGCGGGCGGAGGAAGGCGAAGGATGTGGAGCTGCTGTACGAGGAGCTGCAGAAGGAGCTGTGGGCCGTGGTCAGGGAGTCCCTGAAGTCTCCGACAGCCGGGCCCAACCTGGGTCTGGTGGTCCAGGTGAGGGAACTCTTCTGTCTCCATGGCAACTGATGAAGAACACAAGAATACTCGAGTTACGTCAAAGTGCTCTCGCTCTAACAGGTGCTGCAGCAGGAGGAGCAAGTTGACAAAGACTGGGAAGTCAGCGAGGGAGCGGCCCCAGGAGGCCCGAGGCCTCGCCGCCTGAAGCAGAGGTGGAAGGAGGCGGTGGAGGAGGCGGCTGACGACTCTCTGCCTCAGACCGCCGAGTTCACAGCCGGAGAACTGAACAAGTACCTGGACCGGCTCCGAACCCAGGTGGTAGAAGACCTGGGGGCCGCCAAGAGGAACGCGGTGTCCATCTATCCTGAAGAGTACCAGCCTTTCCAGGTGAGTCAACACCTGGATACAAATACACAAATGCTGACCTAATGGAATCGATGTTTGCAGCCTGTAAACAGTCCAAGCACTCTAACCTCTGACCTTTTGACCTCTCAGGTGTACGTACAGAGCTACCACCAGGCGGTTGCACGGCAACTGAAGACCATCACTGACAACCAGCTGCAGATCACAGACATCTACTCCCTGCTGGACTGGCTGCACAACATGTACAACAGGTACGCACATGTTTCAGGTTTGAACCGTTTACACAGGACAAACAGACGAACCTGAAACCAGAGTGACCCTCGATTGGTTTTGTCCCTCAAGTTTGCTTGAAATTCAGTGTTGAAAGTATGTTAATGATGTGCAAGAACAAATAAACCCAAAGACGGCGACATAAAAGCTGCAGATGTGATGGAGCATCAGGTTTAGATACACATGAGTCTGTGTGGACTCAGGCTTGCTGCTTAGGTTGCTCATGTGTGCGTGTGTGTGTCTGTGTGTGTGTGTGTGTGTGTTTGTTTCAGGGATGTTCTGGGGACTGTATGCATAACAAGTCCATTCAACCACTCTGAGCTCAGTCCTCTGCTGCCGTCAGAGACCGTGGACAGACTGGAGCTCGACTGTCTTAACTCGGTCCGGGTGAGAGACACACATATTCTCACCTAGCTTACTAACAGTGGCCCGTATAACCAGGCTGACCGAGCAGGGACCTCTGTTTTGTACACACTTCTAAAAAAGTAGCATGATGTCAGTGCTTTGTCAGTGATTTGTTGCCCGGTTCTTCCCTGCACAGGCTAAAGTGACCACAGAGCTGAGTCAGGTCCTGGACGATGAGGAGAAGAGATGGATGGAGACGCTGCAGATCGAGGAGTACCAGATCACTCTGGCCAAGACGGTCATAGAGGTAACCCCCAACCTGCTGCCCCCGCACGCAGCTTCGTCACTATGGCTACTGCACACACTGCGTGAATGAGTCTGTGCACCGCCGTGAAAAGCGTTTCCTGTCTGTTTAAATACAGGATATAATCAGAGTGAAGTGTTACATAAAGGTCTATTCCGCTGCATTTCGTACGCTGATTGTTTTCTGGGTTTGTCCTTCAACTGCAGCCAAAGTCAACATCAAACATTTCCTCATCTCTCTCTCTGTCACACACACACACACACACACACTCTCTTTCATTTAAATTTGCACTGAAAGCAGCTGCTGCCCTCTAGTGGCTGAAGCAGGTGTAGCTTAAAGGTGCACATCAGTCACCAAATCAAATCATTTCTGTCTGCCGTTCACCCGAGTATGTTTGTCGAGTAAATGACGAAAGCTGTTTCTGACAAATAAAGTTGTTTTTAAAGGTTTGAGGTGTGTGACAATCGTACCGTCTGTATGTTTTTAGAGGCTGCAGGCCGATCTGGAGCGTTCGGCCTCCATCAACAGAAGTCTAGGTTCCAGAGTGGCGCAGTGCAGCATCAACGGCCTTGCTGACTTCCTGTACAGGTACGTTCTTTTCAAAATAAATGTTAGTAAGCTAGTCATTAGCTTATTAAAAAACAAATAAATAACAGAAATAATAGCTGACATTAAAAAACAAACAATAATAAAACCACATGAACAACCTGATGAAATAGCAGTTAGCAAAGCAGATGTGTGTCACAATCACTCAGACACCATTTACAATAAAACAAAACGCTCTAAGATTAATTTTCTAAGATACATTTTTTTAATTTTAGGGTTGGCAGTAAAATCAAACACGAGTTCAAAATGATTCAGTCCCATTGTAATCCGTATGTAGTTGATAATTTACAAATGTTTCTCATGCTTGTTTCAATTGTTTTTGCTGATTATTAAGACATCAGCTACAGCAGTGCCATGGTTCTTTTAATACAGCAGGAAAGGACTCTTTGAACATCTGTGTGATCTGAATGTGATCTAATGTAAACGTCCTTGAGCTGTAAGATGCTTTCGTTTAGCTTTTTTAGCTTTGAAAGACCATTCTGGCTTATTTGTTTTAGCTTCCAGCGGAAAGTTGAGATGTTCCATGAAGGGATGCAGGCCGGGATGTTCGGAGACCACCAGGATGGATACGTGTCAAGAACCATCGCCCTGGTCAACTGCTGCCCTCCATTCAGGTACAAACACAAGCTCTTCAATATGCGAACGAACTGTGAGACAAACTGTCACCGACTCTGTCGAGTGCTGCTTGTTTTCATTCCTGTGTTTAAATATAGTTTAACTCTCTAAATATTAACTATAACATCATCACTGTGTGTGTGCGCGCGCATGCATGTGTATGTACATGTTTACATATCTTTGTGGGGACCAATAGTCACTTATGGGGACAAAGTCGTCCCCACAAGTTTGAAGGTATTTTTCAAACTGTGGTTTTAGTGTCACGGTTACAGTTATGATTATGGTTACGTTTAGGCTGAGGGTTAGGATTAGGCACTCATTTTTAGCAGCTGAATTTGAACTATGGCGGCACATTCATGTAATATCAGTTTGAACCACCAGAGGGCGAAGTGGATCAGTGTAAGCTTTATTTAATGAGCCAAGTCTTTAAGAACACATTTCTAATTAAAAGGTTAAAGCAAAATAATTTAAATAACAGCACCACACACACTGATGAAACACTGCCCCCTGGTGGTGACAGTTATTACTGAAAGTACCTTTAAGCTGTTTTAAAATGTAAGAGGACACGTTTCTGTCCTTTATCTGTGTTCTTGCATCCAGATACACTAAAGTTAAAATAACCTGATAAACACAGTGCAGTTAAAGGTGCAATAGTTCTGAAATGTTGTAAAGTAATGCTGGACCAAGCGCTCAGTTAGAATGATATAGAAATTAAATGCGAAGCACGTGCTGGATGTTATCGTTGTAGAGAATGATCAGTTTGCCTTTTTTGTTACACCAAACTTGAAATAAGGATATTTTACAGATCTAACCCTCTGTCGGCTCGTCAGAATCGGCGCCTTCATTTCCTTTATTGTTCCCAGATGGGTTCGTGGATCCACAGAGCTTTTTAACAGCTGATCCTTTGACCCATAACAATAATGATGGCTCTGTTCCAGCAATTATTGCAATGTCCCGTGGAAATGAACGAAGCTGTCGGTTCCACCCAGACACAGATTAACCTCAGAGGGTTTTCACATTTGACTCCAGGTGACCTCAGCCTTTATCTCCCTTTCAAGGACGCTAAACCAACATTTGGAGCCTAAATTTCTAGCTCAAAGGAACCTAACACAGCGTCCCAATGCTGAGGCAGTTCAACCAGCTTTTAATAATGAAAATATAGCTGCTCACAAAGGAAAATAGTACAAACGGGACTGCTGGTGACGCCAGACTCGACCTACACTTACAAAACAAAGCTGTGAAAGATAAAGACGGTGAGCTGGTTGGGGTCTGCCCCACCATGCTCCACCATCTCTGGGCTTTTATTTGTGTGGCGAAACTTTAGCAGCCAATTTGCAAGTGAGAGGGCGAGTTAATGAGGGTGAAATACAAACACAAGAAGATGATGACTGGACCGACTGGCTGGGTCACACACTACAAAGCCAAACAATGAAAGGCCTCCTGATTCGCTATGTGCAGGTTTTATGTTCCAGTGACCCCCCCCCCTCCCTGAGCCTGGCTCTGCCGGAGGTTTCTTCCTTTTAAAAGGGAGTTTTTCCTTCCAACTGTCGCCAAAGCACTTGTTCATAGGGGGCCGTCTGATTGTTGGAGTTTTGTGTATTATTGTTTCTTGACCTTACAAAAGAAAGCACCCTGAGATGAGTGTTGTTGTGATTTGGTGCAAAATTAATACATTTGAATTTAATTAAATTGAATTAATTTATGTCTCTGCGTGTGCGCGCAGAGGTTTCGTGCAGCGCTGCGCTCAGTGTGATCCGTCAGTTAGCGAGGACTCTCTACGTCGAGCCAACAAGTCTCTGGATCACATCATCCAGCAGGGAGTGAAAGTGCTGTCTGACCGGCTCTACCTGCACATCAGGGTAACACACACACACACACATGCACACACACATGCACACACACAGACAAAGAAACTCTGAGATGGTCCTTGATGAATAGACCAAATGCAGCCACATAAATAATAATTTGCACCTCCGTCCGGACAAAAACCAACATTTTATTTGAGTTTTTAAAATCCAGCTTCAATTAAGAGTCAGAGCTGTAATAAAACACTTGTGTCATATTTTGCCTATAAAGCGTTAGCATTCTGCTGACTGGAAACGAGCGCCATCGAGCCAGGATGGTTAGATGTTAGGAGTTAAACCCCAGCAGAAGCTTCCACGTAGGGCTGCGCCATATCATACCGTTCACGGTAATACCGGTATAATGTTGGGCAAGGATAAGAAAATGAAATATGGTGATAGAATTTGGGTAAAACGCGCATGCGCAGTGCCTTTGCTTTCATACGCACATGGCGGAAAAATCATGGCGGCGACGGAGAATGAGAAGGACGAAAGTGGATCGTTGAATGAAACAGATGAACCTGAACTGGTTTGTAAAAATGCTGCAGCTTCAGTGGTGGAACTGGTTTAGCTTTCGTCCGTCAGATACACAACAAAGCACTATTTTTGGTAGAGCATGCTAGCGGGCCGTCGTTATTACCGTGTTGTTTGGAAAATACGGCAAACTTAAAATCAATCCTTTGATTTTTCTGAAAGTCGACAGAGCCCCTTATAATCCCGTGTGCCTTATGTATGAACTCTGGTTGTGTTTACTGACCTCGAAATAATTTTATGTACACGGCGCTCGAAAATCTGTCAAATGTTTCAGTACGACTTTGCTAAGCTACGAAGCTGCACCGCTTGATGGATTGTCGAAGCATTACGGCTATCGTAGGCGGAGCCTCGCGGAGTGATACGTACTGTGCTTCAACATAATATTACCGTATTGTGTGTGTATAACCTCTTTTTAAGTTTTGTGGATATTATACATGGTTATGTTGAGGATATGTCGGCCAGTTTCCACCGGAAATGCCTTTTGGTTAAACTGTCAGCGAGGAATTTGCATTTGCACTGTTACATTTTTATGTAACTTTAATGCAGATAAAAACAGCTGCTTGTTTAAGTGAAAATACATTGATGTTGTTTTTGTTGCACTAGTAAAGTTGTGGAGTTGTAAAATATTTTGTATAGTGTCAATTATATTGTCAGTTACATATATTTTCAAATGTATATTGTGATAAATATTTGCTCATATCGCCCTGCTCTACTTCCACGTGTGGAGAAGAAGCAGCTGGTTGTGGTGGTTGCAGGGAACGCTATCAGGAGGCTGCTGCTCACTTCATGCCCCAAACCAAAATTGCAGATGCCATAAAGTGGTTCATAGTGCTGTGAAGTTCCTAACGCTCACGAATGGAAAACTCTTGAGAGCGCCCCCTATGGGACAGAAGCACGCTGAGTTTACCGTCTCTGTATTGCACTGAGGCAGTTTTGATGAAGCTTTTTAATTCAGTTTGTTTTTTAAACTATATTTAAATGTTTTAAAAAACACATTTTGGATTATTCTTGCAACAAATTGCAAGTTTATTTTTTTTAGGTTATTAATAGTTTTATAGTCTCAGATTATTAAAGTTCCTGTCTTGTAAATTTACACATGGGTAGGTGGACTATGAATCCCTCTGCTGGTTAATGATAACTACTTTTTTCATCTTTTTTATCGCTCTGTGCTGTACAAAGATGTGTCCCTGTGTAAATGCATTTGGTATTAATGCTAACTTATGCAGCAAGAGAGAAAACATCTGCTATGAAACGTAGCTGACCTGAAAACGCTGCAGGGCTCCTCTCATCTGCACTTCTCCCCACTTTGTGTCTCCGTTCAGCCGTTTTTCGAGCGCCTGGTGAAGAGGAAGTGGCTGACCAACACGGAGCCATATGAGCAGATCGAGGCTCTCATCAAAGAGGCGTTCAAGAAATACAGCAAGATGGATAGTCCTCCATATCAGGTACACACATCCAAAACAAGTAAGTGGACGGTTGATGCTGGAGCTGCTGCTCATGTTCTCCACCTCTCTCCCAGCTGCTGGTGTCGGAGATCCACCGCCGAGTGGTGACGGAGTACCTCCGCTCAGTCATGAGAGGCAGGATCATCTGCACCTCCATGAAGATGAGGAAGAGGATGGCTGGTCGGCTTAGAGATGAAGGCAACCAGATCAAAGTCCTCTTCAAAGACCTGGTGAGTTCTGGAGGTCAGAGGTCAAAGGCTAAAACAGATAAAAGGTGCAGTGTAAGAGAAATGTGCAGAACCTCGAGGGGCTCCGATCTGAGCTTTTAGTGGATTTTAGTTTTTGAGGAATAGATCGATGTTTCAGTTACGTCGTCAGCTGAAAGCAGAAAAAGTCAAACCTAACAACGTAACCTAACGGGGTCTTCCTCTGTCCGTCTGTTAGGAGTCGTCCTCCGGTTGGCTGGACAGCGCTCTGTGTCACATCTCTGAGATCATCCAGCTGGAGGACCTCCCCTCCATCCAGATGGAGGTCGGAGTTCTGGTCCGAGAGTTTCCAGACATCAGGTAACATCGCCTTGGCCAAATGCTGGAAATCTTCTTCTGCTTCTTGGTCTTGTTCTACCTACTCTGTTCCTGTTCTTCTGATTCTTACTGGCAGCTTACAGATCCTTGGTGCTCATAAAATGGAAACTGTTAATTGTTATAAATACTCAAGACTCTGGCTGGATGCTAGACTCACTTTTAAAAAGCCCACATGGAACCTTTCTAGAAAATGAAAGACAAAAATGGTGATTTTATACAATTTCTTTAAGTCTTAAGATAATCCTGCAGCTTCAGGAACATGTGCTTTCTAAACGTGGACCACATCAAACACACCTCTTCTTCACTCTTCTTCTTCTCTTCTTCACTCTCTCCTCCAGGAAGAAGCACGTGTCAGCCATTTTGAACATCAGAGGGATGACTCGGCAGGCAGAGCGTCAGGAGATCCTCAACATCGTCAAAGACATCGAGACCAGTGACAGTGGCCCGGCGACGCTCTCCCGGGACCGCGCCCTCTTCGCTGAGGTGCCGGTCACCTCTGAGGTCCATTGCCTGAACGTCGGTTTGAGCCGCATCGCCCTCACTGCCTCTTCCTGCTTCACCACGCTGCGACCGCGCAGACGCAAAACCCGAACGCCCGTCCAGGAAAACCCTGACGATGCTCTCTGAAGAGTCCTGCTTCAGTGGCTTTTATGACTTTATTAACACAGTTTAGTCATGACGATGTAGACGCAGTGTGTCGGTGAAGGTTCGCAGTCATCCAGGTCATCGTAGTCAAAGGAGCTTGCAAAGCGCATCGCACAACATAGAAGAGCCACCTCCACAGGACAAAACTTAGCAGTCCATCTGCATCTAAAGGTCAAAGGTCACTCTTTGAGGATGCCAATGTTCACATTTTGGACAGAGAGGACAGATGGTTTGAAAGAGGAGTGAAAGAAGCATCTATGTCCACTGTGAGCGACCATCTTTGAACAGAGGCGGTGGTTTACGACACCAACTGTCTGCCATCTATAATCCAGTTTTGAGTTCCCTTCCCAGACGCCTTAACGCCCACTCACATCCTGGGCCATCTGACCTCAGGAATTCCCATGATAAGGTGGGGCCAGGTTTCACAATGAACTCACCCGAAACCCTGGTTGATTGGGACCCACACCCAGTTTCACACCTTGGCTCAGGCGATTAGAGGATCATCAGGGGGTCCTTTTGTCCCTCTGTGGGGGGAAACTCCCACTAGGTTTAAATCTGGGACTCTCCACCATTTGACCTTAGAACTGAAGAAGCTTCTCGGATGAGATGTCTTCAAGCAACTTAAAGAAGTCCAGACGCTTTTCTTTGCAAGCTCCTTTGACGATGTAGACGCAGACACTGACAGGATTTAAAATACGACCGTGTCGCAGCATTTTTACCGCGTGGCCTCACCGCTGTGCCACTGCGACTGATTTCTGATGGTCTAAATCAAAGTTTCTATTTTCTTGTGTTTAAGAAGCAAAGGGAGGAAGATTATGGACTCTACTGTGAGATCAGCTTTTAAATCGCTTTGACTTATTTACTTTTTACCTTTGAGGGATCCTGCTGAGAGGAAGCCTGGACAGAAATCGCTGCTGGATGAGGAGGGATGATGGCGAGCTGAGGAGAAACTGGACTGAAATTGGATGTCTGCATTTGATGACTGTTGCATAAGCAGAAGAATCAGTGCTAAATCACCCAGGGACTGAGTTAGGACAGGAAATAATTTCTTTGATTGGCTGTTTTTCACAGTTTCCTGCAGGAACAGAGAGGTGAGGAAGACCGGGTCTGTGCGGACAGGAAGGTTCAGTTCGGACCATCAGGACTGCTGAGGTGTCCCGTTACCTTCTGCACAGACTGGAAGCAGCAGCTCAGACTGAATGTGGATGGGCTGGGACCTTGTTAGAAATATGAGTCTGGGTCCAAACCCCAGAACATGGAGAAAATTCTCGACATGAGCATCTTAGTTTTGTTGCACATGACGAAAAAGTTTGAATCACAGGTACTAGACGATGATCGGAGTCTCTGTCGCGCTGACTGTATTTAAAGCAGTGATTCGAGTCAAAGCTTTGTGGTGTGATGACGTTTATATTGTGTCTTATTCTTTATTTGATTCATGTTAAGATGTGGGGAAATCAGAGGGCTCACTCTGGTGAACTCTTAGGCGCTAAACCTTTCATATATTAATTGTTGTACTCTTCCATTGCAGCGTTTTGGTCTTACAGCAGGAAGTCCATTATTCCATAACTGTTCATCTCCTCTTTTATTGCATTCCCATTTCTCAGCTGAGATACGTTTTAGATTAGAACCGCTTTTCTCTTCTGCTTTTGTAAATGTGGATGTATGTAATGAATCTTTCTGTACAGAGATCAGTTTAAATAACAATAAAACCGATCAGATCATTCACTCTGAATGGCAGTCTGTTACTGGACAAACACGACAGAACCCAGAGGTTCTGTTCTGGATTAATCCCAACAACATTTGCCTTAAGCTGCCTTAAGGTAAAGAGCCTACAATAGGCCGGGCTGGGCCGATGACTGCACCAGTGTGGGGTCTGACAATGGGTCCAAGGGTTGTATACCAATACCTGACGACAGAGTGCTGTTTCCTAGCCTGGGGAGGTTTGTCCATCCCACAACCTTCACTGACCCACTACCAAACCAGGCACTGTTCTCCATGGCTTCTCCAGACCCTTTCACATCTGTCACATGTGCTCTGAGCGAATCTGCTCTCATCTGTTGGAGAAGTTTTCACTGGACTCTCTGCAGGCCTATGAAAAACATCGGTGATGATTCAGCTGCTCGTACAGCTTAGTTTGGATTTACTTTGAATCCAGACTGCCTGCGGCCGCTTTATTTCTGCTGACCAGTTCACTATGGAATAATGATGTTGTTGCTGTCATTGGACCAAACACAGCACATAACCGTCAAAGTTACAGAACGTGTATAAGTTACAGTAACAAATAATATGTGCGACAGAGCACGTTGGTTACTATAATAACTCTAGTTCTCTAGAGAAACAGTGATCGATGAGATTCAGAGCACGATGGCATTTTATAAAGTCCACAAAGCTCGAGTAGAAAAACCTGAGAGTATTTTGAATACCAGCCTCCTGTCTGATATCTGACAGTAAAACAAAGACGGGGTGAAAGTTCGATGCAGTTTATTGAAGCGTTGTCCATCCACAGAGTAAAATATGTCACAAGTGTTAGTGAGGCGTTTCAGTCTACAGAGAATAAAAATACCAGCGACAGATTTTAATACCATAAGAACATAATCAAGACACAGTGACTGCCCCGCCTCTTCATCCTCTCAAAGACTCATGGGAACTGTAGTTACATCTTGGCTTTGGTCCAGATTTAAATGACTCAAACATTACAGCGAGTTTTATCTCTGAAATAACGATTCGCCTAAAAAGAAAATGTGACGAGAAAACGTCCTTTAACAGTTTAATGAAGGCTGTGGCTGAAATGAGTCACGTGATCTTTGGCGTTTAACTTTGGTGGAGAAAGTGGGCGGGGCTTCAGGGTGTCAGGGTTTACAGAATGAAATAAAAATCTGTATGAGTTTAGCATCAAATAGCGTCAACATTAATTTCAAGCTAAATAAATACTCTGATGAGGTTTACAGTAAAAATATAAAACTGTGACATTCAAACATATTTACAAATCACGAAGAAAACACTAAGCCAGACCAACGACCCAAACAAAGAAACCGAACCCAAGTTAGAAAGTCTCCACTGTAGATTTGACCAAAAACGAAGTAAATATAAATGCATGACAGTCATTTTTGGTTTAATTTATCAGTAACACAAACAAATGCTAACCACTGATTAAAAACCAGCATCACGGGACGAATGTGCAACATAAAAACAACACAAGCCTTTCCCAGGCCTGTGCCAGGAGCACCATTCAAGGCTTACAGAGGCTCAAGCCTGTGTTTGGGGGCTACAAAGGTGCTTTACTTCTTATTCAGGTACATCATGATGGTAAGTTGTGCAGCAGAGCATGATCGAGAAGAAATTAGAGCATCCCAGAGATCCCTCAGAGCTCAGTGTGCAGGGGAAAAGACGAGCAGTCGACTTTGTAAAGACAGCTTAACGTCTTTGTCTTTGAGACACTAAGAAACATGTTGCAGGAGAAACTTTATTACCAAAGCTTTGTCTTCCATGACAATGAGTAATAAAACTATTTAATATATTTGGTGTTAGCTGTTTGAATGATGGTGCTGATCTCCATCTATCACATTCACTGTGTAGCTTTCAGTTCGTGTTGTGTGGAGAACTTGTTCATACTTTTCTTATATTACATTTTTGCATTTGTTGGAAAATCAGCCGCTCTGCTGCCAGTCGTCTGTCCTGGTTTCTGATTGGTGCACATATTGAGCTGATGACCACCTTCGTCTAACCTCTTAGCTTGAATAAAGCTAAAGCTCAAACAAAGACGATAAAAAAAGGAGATCTCGGGTATGCTGACCCGGGCTGCCGGTCCTGGTTTAGTCTGGCAGTGTGACACATCTTTAGTGTTTAAATGAGCCACGAGCTGAAAACTCAAACACATGATTAACAAACATGGAGATGATGGAGAAGCTCCAAAAACACGTTTCAAGGTTTATTCTCAGATATATTCACAGCTTCTCACACTAATCTTCCTCTACTTATTTACAAAATACTGACTGACCAATGACACGCAGTCACTGCCTCGCAGCTGACCAATCAGAGTGATTACAAGCTCAGTCATAATGTCTCTCAGCAGACTGACGAAAAGGGTTTCCAGGCAGTCCTGACAGGCTGTGGAGGGGCTGGAGGCGGGGCTAAAGTTGTTTGTTTGGCATTGGTCTCTGATGAGGAGAGAACGTCATCCTGGCCAGTCAGCTGTTACAGGATGTACCATCAGCCCTGACGCAGCAGCAACACAGCATATTAACTCTGTAACTTAGATCCTGATGCTTTATTTTGTTTTTGCAATAATGTAACTATAATAAATACATGAAACCTGTTTCAGTCAAATTTACAATAGAGGAGGAACAAACTGTTACAGATCAAAGTGGGGTTGAACATGTTTGTGTGGTGGACATTGGTGTTGAGTAGGTGAAGGCTCATAAAGAGGATGATGATGACATGTAGAGGAGCTCAGAGCATCTGAGACCACTTCAAAGACTCTCAGTGAAGAGAATCATCCCAAAAACAAGGTCACGTGGCTTTACAGACGGTTCCAGTTTTTGCTTAGATTGGGTCTTCATTACAAATTTAGTAACGTTTCAAACATTCTCCATACAGGTGATCCAGGTGTTTTGTTTGTTTTTCTTTCTTTCTTCCCCCCTTTCTCACCGTCTCTTCTCCCCTCTATTTTTCTTTCTCTCCCTCTCTTTCTTTCATTCTTTCTCCCTGTCCTATCCCCCAGTCATGACTGTCCCGTTTGTAACAACCGAAAATAAAATAAATACATAATTATAATAAAGGTCAATGAAATGGACCAATATGGCAAGGCCATGATGATCCACTTGGTAAAATAAATCCGCTTGGCATCTTTCTTGGCCTTAAGACAACAATTCTGATGCTAAAGATCCAAACGGGACACAAAAAAAAAGAAAAAAAAAAGTAACGTTTCAAACAAAATTCCGTCGCAGATCCAAACTTCAGGTACGGACGACGCGCCTGAAGAAACGCAGAATGTAACATCGGGATGCTGGAAGTAACAGGAAGTAACAGGAAGTTACAGGAAGTTACAGGAACGATTACGAGTACTGCAACGATTCACTGAGTTATTAGAATAATTCTCTTTGACATATGACATTTGACATAAAGTTATTTTGGGGTTTTTCACAGATGTTGTAAACTATTAGCAGTTCATTCTGTTTTTTAATGAGCAATGTTTATTATTATCATCATATAGCTGCAGCCCTAGAAATGAATATGTGAAAAGTGGGGTTTATATCTTTTTTATGAACATATAGATTGGTAACCAGTCGTGATGATGAATTGTTAAATGAGTATTAAAAACTAATTATTAAGACTATTAAAAATCGGTTTACCAACATATTATTCTTTTAACACATAGTCTAATTCCTGAAGAACGCACAGAACCCACTGAAATTGACTCCAACCATCTTTCCATTTCCTCGGGTTCTAGTCCAGCTCTGTTTGCTTCCATGTGAAACAGGATGCTCTAACGTCTGCTCTATGAAAGTGAAACATTTAAATTATTGTGGCTTTAAAACTACAAACACGTGAAGGTATTCTTTGTGATCAGTAAAAGTCGCAGCAATCTTTCTACAGAAAACAAAAAAACAAAAAATAAATCCATCAAATTCAATTCAGTTCAGCTTTATTTATATAGACATGGGATGACAGATATATACAGGATATTTCTAACTTTAGAGATGTTGCACAAATGGAAGAAAGCAGTCTTACATATTTGTTTAATATGTGCGTTGAAGGACATGTCCTGGTCAAACATGACTCCAAGGTTCCTCACAGTGTTACTGGAGGCCAAGGTAATGCCATCCAGAGTAAGAATCTGCTTAGATACCATATTTCTAAGCTTTTCAGCGCCGAGTACAATAACCTCAGTTTGATCTGAATTAAGAAGCAGAAAGTTAGTGGCCATCCAGGTCTTTATGTCTTTAAGACATTCCTGCAGTTTAACTCATTGGTGTGTGTTATCTGGCTTCATGGACAGATAGAGCTGGGTGTCATCTGCATAGCAGTGTAAATGTATGCTATGTCTTCTAATGATGCTGCCTAAGGGAAGCATGTATAATGTAAACAGAATTGGTCCTAGCACTGAACCCTGTGGAACTCCATAATTAACCTCAGTGTGTGAAGAGGACTCTCCATTTACATGCACAAACTGGAGTCTATTAGATAGATATGATACAAACCACTGCAGTGCAATACCTGTAATACCTACAGCATGTTCTAATCGCTCTAATAGGATATTATGGTCAACAGTATTGAACGCTACACTGAGGTCTAGCAGGACAAGCAGAGAGATGAGTCCACTGTCAGAGGCCATAAGAAGATCATTTGTAACCTTCACTAAAGCTGTTTCTGTGCTGTGATGAACTCTGAAACCTGACTGAAACTCTTCAAATAAACCATTCCTCTGCAGATGATCTGTTAGCTGTTTGACAACTACTCTTTCAAGGATGTTTGATATAAAGGAAGGTTGGAGATTGGCCTATAATTAGCTAAGACTGCTGGGTCTAGAGATGCTTTTTGAGTAAAGGTTTAAAGCTGTGACCCTAAAAGGCCTGTAGACCATAACAGCAAACATAGAGCTGTTCTTATTTTCTTCAATCAGTGATGAACAGTAAGATGTTCAAGCTCTATGCTTTCTTATAAACCAGCAAACTATTTCTCCAGGCTAAACGATGATCTTCTAAATCAGAGTTATACCAGGGAGTCAAGCACTATGAATGAGATAATCATCTCTGTAGGAGCAGAGTTTCTTTAACTGCTCTATGTCGTGTTGAAGATAAGAGCAGAGGAATCACTTCCTCAATCTTAGTTACAGCTGATCACAGCCTGCTCACAGAGCCGACAGCTCTACAGCCCCCTGCTGAATTCCACCTTAACCCCCGACTGCGTTCATTTCTCTGTCAAACTCGCTGAGAGAGTGTAAGCAACAGCAAATGGCTTTTTCATTCACTGCGTTTCCCCCTGACTGTGTTTCTTTGTATCTGTGTGTGTGTTAGTATTATAATCATGTTACTGTGGCAGCTGAAGCTGCAGAGCTGCAGTCTGACTTTTACAAACACTGGGATACAAATGTGGCTCATTCTGATTCGCTGTCATTTCCCAGTCTGAAGTTCACGGGAATTTTTCGTTTTTTTTGTTTTTAATTATATTTATGGCAAACACCTAAAACGACTCAAAAAGAATTATTACAGAAAGACTAGATTGTCTCGGTTAATTGGTTACTTCCATCCCTGAGTAATGCTGAACTGTAACAACCACAGAAAAGACAAAAACATGAAAGGTTTTAGAGGCTCTTAGACTGTTAGCTATGTACATTAAATATTAATATCAGTCACTTATATTTATAACATTTCAAGCAGCTAAAACAGCTCGTTTACAGTACGTGTGAGATAGAAAAGGATTATTTTGAACTGTCTTTCATACAAAGTTACTCTCGCGGAGCCCAAGAACACACGGAGCTGCAGATAAAGCCACCTCTGAATGAATTAAAGGAAACTAAATCACATGTGATATCATATAAAAACTGGATAATATGCTGCGTACCCAACCCTGTTACACACCGGAATAAAAACACATCATTCCAAGCACGAACCTCGGAAAGTGACCTGCTGTGAAACACAGCTGAGTGCTGCAGATCGGATGTTAAGTATGTTATGAGTCTGTTTATCATCTGCACGGAGAAGGACTCACTAACGAGCTGATGTAAGTAGCCTGAATGTCCGTCGCTGCTGTTTTTACAAATATGAATATTTACAGTTTCCAAATTCGAGTGACAGAAAGAGGCACACGTGTCAGGAAGGGCGTCCGAACCACAATGTGCGGCGCTTTCCTGTGAAGTCATGTTTTTAAAGTATTTGTTGGAATAGTTAAAGTAGTTTCATTAATAACCCACCTACTGATGAATGTAATGATGTGCTGAGCTGATGCAGATCAGGACTGATTGATTACCAGCCGAGCAGCTGACTGACTGTAAGACGACAGTCTCTCCTCACAGAGACAAACACACTAGTCCTGCCGCTTCGATGGAGCCGAAGCACATCCTCACTCGCTCCCTCCTGCCTCGTAAAGTTGGAGGAAGTGATGCGTCCTCTCGATTTCCTTGAGAAAGATGTGGAGATGAAGCATCTCTTCTCTGTCTCACACAGGTGGAGGTGGCAGCCCTGCCGCTCACAGCCTCATGCAGACTTTGCACTTTGCAATGCTCCTCCTCTGCTCTTGGTCATTGGTCAGCATCGCCGGGTCGGTCAACGTGGTCAGCCAGAAACTGTACATGTTGGCGAAGAAGTGGCAGGTTCCACGAGGCCCCTGACACTCCACGAACGGCTGGGCCTTGTAGGCTTTCAGACAGCTACCTGATGATGTCAGAGGCTGGCCGCCACCTTCATCACCTGCACCTGTATGCTATTGGACAAGGGGAAATTACATCATCATTTGGACAGAGCTCACATTTCAGATGATTGTGGTATTATTACGACTGGTAGGTTTAGTCTAAATTTCATTGAAGTAAGACCTACCATAGAACAAAGTCCACCAGAGCTTATATTATATTTTTACATGCTGTGGAGCCATTTTTGGGAGCATTTCAAGTTGATATACATCAATACAACCATAATAGCCCAGATTTTAATAATATGTCTGCATTAAGTGCATAGTAATTACATAAATTGCAAAAAAGTGCAATAAACTACAAAAAAATTGAAAATCGTTTTTGTTTTTTTAACATATATTTCTAGTTAGAGAAATTTAAGAGGCTTATCCCTCAAAACTGTAAATACAAAAAAGTTGCACAAAATAGTTTCCCACCACTGGAAATTTAATTTGAGTGTCTTCATAGTTTTATTTTTGAAATACACCAATTTTTATACACTGCAGGAAAAACGAAAATAAATATTATAATGCAAATTTGCAAAAAAGCAGCATATGCATCAAAATAAACTATTTGCAGCAGTGCAATATGAGTCCTAAGCATCCCAGAAACCACACAGAAAGTCATAAAGTCAAAGATAACTTTTAAAAACACCAGTATAGGCTCATGAGGCCTTGATGGTAAAAAACTACATTTCCGCGAAAATGACGTCACTTCCGGTTTCGGGCAGGTAATGGCGGACATGCAAAAGTTCGCCCTGACGTCTATTCTAACGTAGGAAGTGTTATGAACAGCTGATCGGATCGGCAAAGCGTGTTTCTGGAATATTATGTTTTTGTTGCTGCAAGCGCTTTTTATGCAGTTTTTGCAAAGCTATATGTGGAAGGAAACTGTGACCGAGGACAAGCTGATGGCATAAGATGTAAGTACAACTCCTCCGGTTTCATATGCAAAAAAAATTATTGCGCTAGCTTACGTGGTTGCAGTGCTACCGGGATTTAAAAATAGTTATGCAAAACAGAGCGTGCCCGCTCCGACCGGCTTTAAAGGGTTAAGAGTTTAACTCTGGTTTACATAAGTTCAGTTTAGGTTTTAGTCGACACAGTAGCACCGGTAACAGCAGTAGCAACGTAGTTTAATAATCTGGCACCACTGCAGTACTCACCATGACGAAGGAGTATCCGTCCCACAGTTCTGTCCAGTTTTCGGGACACTCCACAGACTGTCTGGACTGGCTGTGCACTGCGATGGGTAGGGATGGGGCTTCACACACCACACAGCGGCTGATGTAGTTTTGGATGCTGGGTCCACTCACGTGTTCACGTGGGACAGGCTCCATCGTCGTTAGCCAATAGGATTTATCATTACGACTGGCGTAAGAGCAGGTACGCTTGTTACATGGAGCGAAGGGCAAGGTGGAAAAGACACGCATGCACGACCCCGGCTGACCTGGAAATACACGCAACACATTTCAATTATTCCCAAAATCATCCAGCAGAGAAACAAATAGTGAGCGTCCAGCTATCAGGTAAAGAGGAGATTCTGGCCGATCGCCGAACCTCAGATTCTGGAGAACTGATATAGATCGGAGCGGCTCTTTGAGCCATCCCACATCGGTGTCGTGGCTTTAACAAGCAGATTATGAAGGAGCCTCAGAGGAGGGAAACCCAGGGCAGATCCAGTATACCTCTGAGACCACAGACATCTTTGGGAGATGGTGGTTGATCTGAACAAGGAGACCTCTGGCTGTTGTTGACATTTGACCTTCACAAAACTTTCAGCCGTTTGTCGGCAGGTATATCTATTGTGGAGATTATCACAGTGTAGATAAGTGGAATTGCTGGAATTCTTAGCCAACGATATCTATAACATGAGCTAGCATGGGATTCGTTAGCGTGTGGTCAAAGTGTGTGTGGACAATATAGATGTTAGGTATGTAAAGCTATAGCTTTGTAATTCTATATATCCCATTAGACCTTGAAACACATGATCTTCAAGAACAAGCTAAAGGACAAAACTTAGAGGAGAAAGCTCTGGACTATCTTTCTGCCTGACGAAGGAGATGTTGATGTCTTAAACTCTATTTTTGGAAGTTGTTTCACACTTATTTTTAAGTCTGAATAAACCAATGTGATCTTAGGAACAAATTAATTCCAAACTAATGCAACATATTTGGTTCAAATGGCCTCGATAAAGTTAAGCTGGTGTTCATTCCCTTATCCTGGTCTAATGAGATGTTTGAGGGTTTGTGAGCTGGTGGAGGAGAAACAAAGGTCAGTCACAAGAAAGTAACGCCTGGGAACGTCCTGCACTGAGCGGTTTGGGAATAAGAGTTTGCTTTGGGATTTATAAATATGTACTTACCCAAGTCCTGAGTGTGTGCCCGCTCCTGGCCTTCCAGATACAGCAGACTGAATCCTTCCCACAGGGTGTTCATGTTGCCTGGACACCTGGGAGTGTTTGCACTTTGACTGTGCACCACCAACAAGCCCAAGTTCAGTTCTTTGGTTGGTCCGTGAGAACCCTTTTCACCTTCTGGACCACGGTTACCTACGACCCAAAGACCATAACAGTAGGTGATGTTACAAACGCCCATGTCCACACTTTGGCTTTTGCTTAGTTGAGCCGATCTAGAAGCTACAACAGCTCTGTGGTGTTGTTGGCAGTCAAAGCAGATTTGAGCTGGTCTTGTTGGTTATGACAGTCCCAGTCCGAATAGGTTCTCAGTCATCCAGGTGATGGCAGTTTAAGGAGCTTGGAAAGAAAGCTGGCCTTCTTTAACACAGCCCCAGTTCCTGAATCATGTGGTTCTTGGTTCTAGACCAGCAAAGGTTCCTTAAACTGCTTCAGCAGAAATGTGGTAAAAGTCAGACAGGGAGAGGTCTCACCTTTCTGTCCCACTACTCCACTCTCTCCTGGCAGGCCTGGCTCCCCTTTGTCTCCTTTTAGACCAGGGGCTCCATCGCAGCCTTTACATCCCTGAGGTCCATAATCTCCCTTATCACCTGAAACAGGTCATCAAGCGTCACAACAGTCAGCTACACTGACATTAGATCTGATGTTAGGAGTAATTTGACATGGTTTTATTTTGAAACCTCGCCTCCAGGAAGCTAGTCTTTATAATGATTACTTTTTGGGATGACTACAGTCAAATCTAACAATCAGAGGTTTTTGTAAGATAAGAATCTGATATGATTGTGTGAGTTCTGGCTTTTCTCCTACTGCCCTTTCTCACCTTTAGGACCACATGGGCCTTGTTCTCCATTCAGGCCAGGATGTCCAAATTGCCCAGTTGAGCCAGTTTCTCCAGGAGGACCCTTTGGAGGTGATATGAGTTCAGGATCTAAGGCGTCACCCTTTTCCCCCTTTGGTCCATGATCTCCAGGAGGTCCAGGAAGTCCTGGAGATCCACAGTGACCAGGATCACCCTTACAACCTCGAGGGCCAGGTGTTCCCAACAAACCACTATCGCCTCTCATACCTGATCACACAAATTCACAGAGACGTGTTATCTAAGTGAGCATGACATCAAAAATACACAACAGCTGTGTTTCCATCCAAAAGTTTCTGTTGACATTCAGATTTTTCAGCCCTCAGAATTACCACAATGACCCTTTACCTTCATGTGGGGAGCACAAAAACCAAGCTATGCATTAATCTCGGTGTAATAATACCTCTTCACTCAGAGCTGCACATGGATGTTTAAGCCACTGTTGTCTGTTCGATCTTTCAAGTTCTTTCGTAATATGATGCTGTGTTCTGGATTTCAGTTTAAACTTGTAGCTTGACCGCGGGCCACGATTTTTTAGGGATGTCATCACTTCTGGTAAGAAATCCATTTTAAAATTATTTTGTTTTATTTAAGTTTAAAGGATCATTACCTTAAAATTATGTTTGTCTCAAACACAAGAACTATTCTAAATAACAACAGTTGTATTGTAAAGTTGATTCAAATAATGGTAACAGTATAACTGCCTTCTTTGAATGGTAAATGGTAAATGGCCTGTATTTGTATTTGTAAAGCGCTTTACACTACATTCACACACACATCCACACACTGGTGATGGCAGCTACATTGTAGCCACAGCCACCCTGGGGCGCACTGACAGAGGCGAGGCTGCCGGACACTGGCGCCACCGGGCCCTCTGACCACCACCAGTAGGCAACGGGTGAAGTGTCTTGCCCAAGGACACAATGACCGAGACTGTCTAAGCCGGGGCTCGAACCGGCAACCTTCCAATTACAAGGCAAACTCCCAACTCTTGAGCCACGATCGCCCCAATGACCTTTGCCATGGTCCTGGGTCCTTTGGCCCACCTTTTGGGCTTAATGTTTTTTTGAGTTATAATGTGTTAGTTGTCTGTTATTTAGTATCAAGTTTATCTTTGTATTTGTTATTATGTTTAGTTATATTTGAGTCCATGTTGACTGGTCGAGGTGTCTCGTCTCCTTCCTGTTTACATGTTTCCCTCCCTGTGGTTGGTTCCCGTGTCTGCATGCTTGTATGTTTCTCCAGCCTGTCATGTCTCGCTCGTGTTGCGACAGTCTACATCTCACTATGTTTCCTGTTTTATTTTGACAGTCCGTGTTCCATGTTCAGTGTGTTTAGTTTTGCTTCCCCTGTGTCGTCCTATTCATTTGTGTCAGCTGTGTTTCCCATGTGTTTCCACTTCCCTTGTTACTCATCTGTGTATTTAAGTCCTCTGTCTCCATCCGTTCACTGTTGAGTTTTCTGTTTCACGTTCATGGTTCGTGTCGTCAGGACTTTCAGGTTTCATTTTTTAGTTTTTCCCAGTTTAGGTTTTCTTAGTTCTTGTTCTGTTAATGTTGTTGCTTATTTTCTTTACTGTGGCAGTTTCATCGGCCACATCCTGTGCGTTCTGCTTTTGTGTTCACATCCCACCGGCTACCCAGCCGTAACATTGTTGGCCAAACACAATGAAGTTAGAAAGCTGCATTTAGAGTTTAGGTCCTTTTCTTGGTTCTTTGTTGTAGTTTTTAAGCACAAACTGAAAAAGAGGATAAAATGCATCCGCTGGTGGTTTTCTCAGCATCACAGTGTTTTTAAGTTTTTAAGTCTGAATTTATCATTTCAGCAGAAATGCACCACTCAGAATTTTGTTGTTGAAGGACTGAGAAAAGATGACTTACAGCTCCACACCAACGAGTAGAAATGCTATGATCCCCACAAACAGTTATCAGTTGTCCCTTTGTAACCCAACCATCATCTGTCATCTAATGAAGATCACTTTTAGTTGTTATTTTCAAACAGTAATAGGGTCACTTAATAATATACCAGCTAACGTATTCCCACGCCGCACACGTTCATGTAACCCACAACTGAGATCTGTCAGGTTGTGAAGTGAATTGTGACCAACAGAATAAGCGTCAGCATCATTTTTGTTGTGTTGTTTTTGTTGGACTCTAACCTTTCTGTCCTGGGTGTCCGGTGCAACCTTGTGTTCCTATATGTCCTGGGCATCCTCTTGGTCCCTTTGGCCCTTGGCATCCCACGTTACCATTGTCCCCAATATCCCCACAAATTGGAGGGTTTTGACCAGGATCCCCGATCTCACCAAGATTCCCTGAAACATCAGTCCCGTGTCAGAGGTCATCCAGCATGATCTGTCACTTAAATTTAAATAAAACTGAATATTAACTCGGGCTAAGAAGCATTTTAGCCACTGAATGAGTATAATTTCATAAACTAGAAGATGTTACCTTTCAAATCTCTTACATGCATTTAGGCCGTATAAATCTTCTGTTACAAAATGCCAAAAACATGAAAATTGCTGGATAATCGTGAACCTTTAGCTTATGGTGACCTGGCTGATTTTAAAAAGTTAGTCTCAAGTCTGACCTGGCTCTCCATCTTGGCCTGGACAGCCAGGATCTCCACAGGGCCCTTTGATAGGAGTTTTGCAGTCTGGTCCAAGTTTACCTGGAGGTCCACATTTACCTGGAGGCCCTACAATAGCACAGAGAGGCGTATAACTGACCAGGAATAAAGGATAAGGTCGGATTTTTAGATTTACATATTCAGCAATTCATCCTATTGATACAGACCTTTGGTTCCGAAGGGGCCTTTGTATCCTGGTGGTCCAGGTTGAGATGTACCGCAAAGACCTTGATGCCCTGGAGGACCTTTATCTCCTGGTGGACCCAAGGAACCTTCAACGCCTGGAAAGCCCCGACCTGAAAAAACAGACCAAATGAAAATGTGTTATAGAATTTATAGAAAGTAATTTTAAGATCTATGAGGAGAATTAATGTCTCATAATCATTAGTAAGTTCACAATAACAGCAGCTATATTCTGCTCTGCAGGTGGACCTTTGGTCAAGAACTCTAACTAACTTTCTGAACTAAACCCAGTCAGAACCCCAACTCTGCCAGGATGAGTTAATTTTTTTACACAACTTTATAGATTTAGTCTAATAATATACCAGACGACATTACAACAACACGAACATGCAGAACTTTTCTTAGTGTTCTTAGAAATGTGAAGCTAGAGGCTCCGGTGGCCATCATCGATCCACGGCCCAGAGCAGGAAACACTGAAGGAAACGTGAAACTGTTGGCTGAGATAAACATAGATTTGGTAAAATTATAATTCACATTGACAGCAGCGACACCTGGTTGCCTGAACCAGAACTTACCAACAATGATATGTAATCGTGTGTAACTTTGCCAAAACAATGTAGTTTTCTCTGGTCCCCTCCCCAATCGCACCAGGAGTGACATGTTTAGCCGCATGTTCTCCTTAAATTGCTGGCTGTCTGAGTGGTGTCCCAGAAACGATGTGGGCTTCATAGATAATTGGCAAACCTTCTGGAGGAAACCTGGTCTTGTTAGGAGAGACGGCATCCATCCCACTTTGGATGGAGCAGCTCTCATTTCTAGAAATATGGACAAATTTATTAAACCCCCCAAAATATGACTATCCAGAGTTGGGACCAGGAAGCAGAGTTGCAGTCTTACACGCCTCTCTGCAGCTTCTCTCCTCCTGCTACCCCCCCAAAAACCCATCTCCATAGAGACTGTGTCTGCTTCCAAAAAGACAAAAAACAAACTAAAAACCAGCAACAAACAACTTAAACATAAACATAAACACAAAGAAAGAACAATACAGTATCCACATCTGAACCAAAGAGTAAAACAGTGAAATCATTAAACATCAGGTCTCTCTTTTCTAAATCCGTATCAGAAAACTATTTAATAATTGATCAAGATATTGATTTATTAGAGCTAGCAGAGAACTGGTTACTACGGGAGGAAAATGTTACTTGAGAATAATAAAAATTAAAGTAGTTAAAATGCTTGACGGACCTGCCCAAGAGGAGAAGTGGCAGCAATCTTGCTCTCCAGTTTATTAACCTCCTAGTAGCTGGCATCCACATATGTGGACATCACACCTAGGGTCGACTCTTAGCCTTGGTTACCCGAGCTGGAGACTCAAAAACCAGTTTTATCTTTTGTTATGTATCATTCAGCTGGGCCTTACTCAGAGTTTCTGTTGAATGCGACGCTCAGTTTAGGTAAAATAAATATTGTGGGTGATTTGGTGTGTGTGTGTGTGTGTGTGTGTGTGTGTGTGTGTGTGTGTGTGTGTGTGTGTGTGTGTGTGTACGTACCTCTGGTCCCAGTGGCCCCCTTCTCTCCTTTCAGTCCGTCCAGTCCATGAAGTCCCAGCGGTCCAGGAGGGCCTGGCACAACAAAACCAAACCATCTCACACACTGTTTCTGCAAATCTGAGGGACCCACAATGTCTGTGGATATTTCTTTTTTTCCTCTTTTTTTGCTACAGTCAGTACAATTTGTGCAAAACTCTCTAAAATGCTGTATCTAAATTCATTGTTCTTGCATTTTTAAAATACCTGTAGCACATTTATAAACAAAAATGTTCTTTCTTCTCTGTTATAAAAAGGCCGCCTAACAACCTACAGAGCCTCGTGAAACTAGACTGATACTGAGCTCGTTGGAGTTTCTATAGTGAAGAGCTGAAGGCGGCTGGAGTTTGGTGACTTCATGCTCCACATGCCTTAACCTCCTAGGACCTGCGTCCACATATGTGGACATCACATTATGGCTTATTTACACCAAAATATTCAATTTTGGTGTACAGGGGCCTGATGTCCACTCACGAGGGCATTATACTGCCACTGTTCTATTGAAATTTTAAACAAATATCCTCACATGTGGCTCTGATTTTTCTTAGAAACAAAAATCAGGTAAAAATAAATCTGGTAATTCTTTGTTTTTACATTCATCAGGTCCCAATCAGCCCAAATATCAAAGAGAAATTAAAAATGCTGCCGTGGAAGAGTTCAGGTCTGAGGAGGTTAAATGTTAAATGTTACATTTTTCAGTTTTGTATTGACAATGATGCAGTTTAATGTCTCATTACACTCTGAAATGAAAGCGTAGCACAACTAAGCAATTGGAATTAAAAATAAATCATGAAATCAATTTATAGACCACATGTACGCTCAAAGTCGCCCCCTTTGGCAGATCTAACAGCTGGACACACTCGTGGTCTTTCTACAATAGACATCAAATATTGTCCCACATCTGTAGCAGAAGGTCCCATAATCCCAGACCGTCACTCTTCCTCCTCCATGCAGCACACTGTGGAACCATCCTTTCACCTACTCGACAGCGTACAAAGATCCTGCGTGATGAACCAAAGATTTCAAATTTGATTCATCAGTCCATAAAACCTTCTTCCAGCCTTCAGTAGTCTAATCGTGGCCCAGACAGCCTCTGTGTCTCATTCTGACGTCTGGCTTTCTTGCTGCATCTCGTCCCGTCAAACCTGCAGCTCGAAGTTTTCTCTTCACAGCTGAAACGGAGACTTGCTCACTACGACCACTATTTAGCTTCTTGAAGCTGTTGTCCTGTGAGCCGCCGTCACTCAGCTGTTAACTCTCAGAAACGTGTCTGATTCATTCGTGTCTTTGTCTGCAGACCTCTTCCTGTCAGTTTGTTTCTGAGCCTTTGATGCTGAAGGAAACTGGACTCACTGACACCTCGACTTTCTTTGCAGTCTCTCTGTAGGACAGACTGACATTTCTATGATGGTCTGTCTCTCTTCCATTGTTAATTTCCTTTTTCTCACCGTTTTTGTAGCATCACACTCCTTTCTGCAGTACAGCACTGTTCAGCTGATGCTGACGAGTGTGTCCAGCACTGCTTTATGCAGACAGAGGGGGCTGTAGCTGGAGTTAGTTAGTAGCATCAGCTTTCAAGACTTATGAAATGTACATTATTTTTCAGCTTTGGGTAACCTTTTTTTTTTTTTTTACCTCTGGCAGTTCACCACTTTTCCCTTTGTACCATTTCAAGCTGTTCACTGGACATGAACGACTTGACTTAAATAACTGAAACATCAGGTGTTCTAAAACCTTTAACTGGAAGTGTGTACATACATATTTTTATCTGTCAAAGCCAAACGGAAATCTTACAGAACACGTTTAATGCTAAAGCTGAAGAAAGACTTGATTTACAGCTGAAATTTGATCTGAACAGTCTCTATCTCAAACTCTAAAGCGCCGAATCAGCAACCTGACGCATGTTAAAAAAGATTAACCGTCCTTTAACCCTAGTTACTTGAAACTGTAAAGTAACTGAAGTAGGTTCTAACCTTTGAGTCCTCGGTAGCCTTCGTGTCCTGGAGGACCATCACCCCCACTTTTACCTTCAATACCTGGAGTACCTGGTTGACCCCTGGGACCTGGGGGCCCAATCACACCTGACAGAGAAAACAGTTTTAATAAGGTCAGGTCATGGATAACCAATGAGTTATACGCTCTTTATCACTGAAAATACATTTATGTACCTCTAGGACCGATGTTTCCATGCTGTCCTTTCTCTCCTTTGGATCCTTTCTCTCCTGGAGCCCCAGTAAAACCCAACCCTCCCAGATCTCCAGGAGATCCAGGAGGTCCTGAGAGGAAGACAAACAGGAATTAACACCTGATTCATTCTCCTGTTTGTTCCTTACTATGGTTACTTTTAACTCAAACATCAAACTTCACGCTGCACAGCCAGAAACAGATCATCACCTTGGTGCCCCTGGTCTCCACGAGGCCCCCTCTCTCCATTTGGACCAGGGCAACCAACAGACTCCCCTTTACTACCTGAAACACAAGCACACTCTTCACTACAGCCTGCACAACAAAGGAACACATGAAAAACATTACCATGACTGGGTGACCTTGTACCTTTGGGACCTTTACATCCTGGGGGACCGGGCTCACCAGGTTTCCCTGAGCATCCTTTGTCACCCTGCAATCACAAAATTAACTGATCAATATTTCCTGCTACTCTTTCTGAACATTTTTTGAGCAAATCAAAGTCTTAAACTGAAAAGCTCCAAACAATAGAGTTTAACTATAAAGTTATTTGCTGGAATGTTAGCAGTCATGTAGGCACTGTACTGGACCACTGGAGGAGAACTGAGGCCTGAGGTAAAGCTTTTGATTTACCAGATTACCAATCCTATGATTGTGAGCAGCTCAGAAACATAAATACATAAACAGAAAACATCATTTAAAAACAGTTTCCTCCTGGCTGGGCTTGAACATCCTGAGTCGCAGCTGAGAGCATCCAAACATTCTGATTCTTTCATACAGAAGAAAAAGTTGCTGTAGTTGACTTTTTATCCATGTTATTATTGTCTTAGGCGACCCTGGTTGGCCAGATGGCAGCATGGCTTGGGCCCTAAATCATCAATGTAGATGAGAAACATCTGGATATCTGGTTCTTTAATAAAAAGGTGAAGGTACAAACAGCCTAAGGATGTTGACCATGACTCCCGAGGTGCAAGTACAAAGCAAGTCTGATGAATGACTACAAAATGCTTTCACATGCACCACAAATGGCAATCGAGATAAAGGGCATCTTCAGAATCTGCAATTTTCTTCATCAAGCTTTTAATTTGGATCAGTCGAGTGATGTCTTCAGCTGCCTTACTGGATCGCCAACGTTTCCGGGAAAGCCACAGTATCCTTCAAACCCCTTCAGTCCCGGGGGTCCCGCAGGCCCCTGTTTGCCACAGGGTCCAGGAGGCCCGGGGGGTCCTACAATGCCCGGGGGTCCTTCGCACCCTGGATGCCCTGGCTTGCCTGCTGCTCCCTGCATACCTTTGCTTCCTGTAGTGAAAACAATGTTGGAAATCAGAAAGTTCAGTGCGGACAAAGTCGATCTGTCACACAGAACCTCCAAAGCATCGGGAAATGAAGATTCCACGCTCTTTATTGAGATAAGTAAAGAATTAACCGATACCCAACGTGTTTTGGTTTCTGTCCATAATTTCCTCCTTCATAACAACTGCACTAAGAGTTCTTTATTAACTGGACGTCTGGACTGTGTTTGTGCTGACGGAGCCTTTTGGGGGATTTTTTAAATCCAGTTATCCGACCAATAATATGGCTGTTGTGCACTTCATTGTACTAACCGACCATCCAAGAAGTCTAAGCAAGAACTCTAAGCAAGTCTTTCAGGTGACCTTCCACTTTCTGATCAATTAGTGCTTAATCCAGGTCACGATACTGCCGCTTGGCAACAAAGTATCATCCTGACCTCGAGGTCCAGTAAATCCAACAGTGGAGGGATGTCCTGGGTCTCCCGTCTTTCCTTTAATGTAGATGTAGTTGGTTGGTCCTGGAGGGCCTGTTGGACCTTGAAAGCCTGCAGGGGACACGCGGGAAATGTTTTAAAAAGGTGAGCTCGAATTAGCTGGATCGTCAACATCCATGTTTCCTCATAAATTACAGGAAGTCTCACTTAATGCATGTTTACAGTAATAGCAGTAATCTTTAGGAACACAGTAACAGTGCTGTGGTAGAATTGTGGCAATTGGTTGTAATGTTACTGCAAAGATATGTGGTAATGGTACTGCAGTATGATTGTAGTGTAGCACTCTGTATCAGGCTACCCTTCTGTCCTTTTGGCCCTTCGATTCCTTGACCACCATCTCGTCCGTTGAACCCTCTCTCTCCAGTCATGCCTGGATCTCCAGGGACACCAGGCTCTCCAGGGTTCCCAGGCACCCCCTCCCAGCCCCGGGGTCCAGTCAAACCTTAAACATGTCAAAATTTGTCTCGTGATCATGTTTTATTCAATAAGACTTGGAACTAGAGCCTGAGGCCATAATATTTAGTGAGATCATAGATCAAATGAGCAGGATCTTTTTAAACCTCTGATGAAATTGTACATGTATAAAACAAGTGTCAATATATGTACAACTCACCTTTTGGACCACCAGTGCCCTGAAGTCCCGAGCTTCCATTGAGTCCAGGGGGGCCCTCACAACCAGGCTTTCCACGGACACCTGGAAGTCCTGATGCACCCACAGAGCCTTTGGGGCCAATTCCTTCAGAACCAACGTTGCCGATCTCCCCATTATCCCCAAAAATACCTGAAAGTGATGACATCATAGTCAGAACTTACTGGAGCTACTGTGATAAAAAATATTTGTCAAAGATAAAAAGCAAAATAACCAAAGAAACTAAAGTTAAGTAAAACCTAATAACATTAAAAGCTGCTGGGTGAATAAAGTGAGCTTGTTTACCTTGGGCTCCAATAGATCCCGGAAAGCCCGACTGGCCCATTGTACCAGGTTTTCCTGGATCACATCGGTTCGACGTGGGTCCTGAGCAGCCAGTTACACCGGGGGCTCCATCATCTCCTTTCTGACCCTTTGCTCCACGACATCCATGGAGACCACTGATGCCTGTACAAAAACAAGAAATGATTCGAGTGTCCTTTCTTTAACTCAGCATCATCCACCAGTTGTAATTTGGGTTTTGCAAACAGCTGACGAGTTTATACAAATGGCTGGATGCTAACTGAACCTTAACAAAAATGCACTGGTGAGCTAAAATGCTGTTATCAAGACTGGTGCTTTTATTCTAAACATGGTAGGGACATGTTTAAACACAGTAAAACCACAGGACAGTTTATCTCTCTATCTTGTACACAGAAAATACAAAGTAAATGGATCTCCCAGAGCACGATGTCGTGGATCAGTACAATTAGCCGGAGATGTAAATCACCTGGTAGACCATGTTGGCCTGGGTCGCCAGGCACTCCTTTGGGTCCTTGAGGGCCCCGTGTCCCTGGAAAGCCAATAGAGCCTGGGAGCCCAAAAGCAGAGTCTCCTGTTGGTCCGCTGAGACCTGCAGAGCCTCGAAGTCCCGGAGAGCCTGGTGCACATAAAGTTAAACAGTCTGGAAACACAGCTCATAATGGTTTGGGTTTAAAGTCCAAACCTTCTGCCACCACAGAAGTAACAGAGTAAGGAATTGTAGATTAGGATGCTTATCACAGTCACGACTTGGACTTTACTAGGTGCAACTTAAAACAAGCACTTTTTAAAAGTTAGAAACTGGACAGAAACACGGAGCCAGCAGGGCTGAGTATCATCACTGATTTTTACAACTGATTCAATTCTGAATCACAAGTTCTCGATTCAATTTTGACTCAGACATAAATATTGTTATTAGAAAGATTTATCAGCACATATCCATATTTTATATCTGTGTATAAACCAAAGCTGACACTGAGACTTGATCAGAGGTGTGAGCATCACAGCAGGTGTCTTTGTGTCAAAGTCACTGAGGATCAAACAGAAACACATGAAGCAGGTTTTCCTGTTCTGGCTTTTTATAGCAGATAACCTTAAAAATATTCTGCAGTTGATCAAAAACTGAAGCAAACCACGAATCAACATGTGAACGTGACCTGATGCTGCTGAAGCAAAGTTACAGAGGTTTGATTACAGACACAGCTGAGCAGTCATTTGTAAAAGTTTCCATTTGTTCAGTTTGAACAGCAGAGACGAGGCTTTGCTGTCAGAGGCGACAGCACTGAACACAGCAGCAGACTGGTGGCTGATAAACAGAGATTTGATGGTAAACTGGTCTCTGAGTGCACTGAGAGAGAGAGCTGTGCAGGAAGTACAGCAGCCACAGTCAGAGTTCATGAGCATGTTTATCAAACGTGAAGCGTAGTTTGATCTTCTTTTGCTGCTGGTTCAGTCAGTTTTGGTCAGAGTGACGAAACCTGCAGCTTCACGATCTGTGAGCGGTCGACTCTCAGCACCGACGGTGAATCCGTGCTCTGTGTTTACGTCTCTGTGCAGAATCCGTTTACCTGCTTCTCATTTTAGCCGTTTTAGCTGTTGTTGAAATAGTTTTGTGAGCTTCAAGATGAGATGCTGCCATTTCTGGCAAAATACATTTATATTTAAAAATCAATTCAGGATTTAATGAATTGATATTTATTCACCTTATTCACACTAAAATCGAAAATTTGAATGGGGAAATCGATTTTTTAAACCCACTCCTACCAGTAAGCCTCTAATGTTTGGCCATTGAAGCTGTTTAAATTATTCTGCTGGTCGTTGCTGCACAGCAGTGAAAACAGAAAGGCTGAAAGAGTTCCTTCTGGTCCGAGCAGATTTCTGAAGGAATTTCTGACATCTCGGTGAATTCATTTGCTTCCCAGAGTTTTGTAAACTAACCTTGTAGAAGGTACCTAGAAGTTCATCCTAGAGGTATTTGGGAATTTAAGTTGATTGAGGAACCAGGCCCTGTTGAGAATGATGAGGTTTATCTCTTTTCCTGCCATGTGGTTCCCAGTGAAAACTAACTATTAACGCTCAGGATACTTTCTGGAGATCCTCCAGAGCCAGGCGAACAAAGTTCAAGATCACAGTTGGACGTGAAACAAGCTGCTCCAGAATTCATGGGTATCCAGACCAGCCAGAGCATCAACCAGATCTGGTTTGTGCTGATGCATTATGGAACTTACCTGGATCTCCATCATAACTGAAGCCTTCAGGTCCTTCATCTCCATAATCTCCAGTGACACCCTGAGGTCCTACAGGAGGAGGAGGGGAAATAATTAAAGGTAACTCTTCTGCTCATGTAACCTACAGGTGAAGATACAGAAGCGGGAGGTTTGCTTGGGTACCTTGTTTCCCAGGTATTCCAGGAAGTCCATCCTTCCCATTGTCTCCTTTAGGTCCATCTGACCCAATGCCACCAGGAAAACCTGGAGAACCCTGGGAACCTGTGTAGCCTGAAAGGTGAGGGAGGTGAGTAGGAAGTACTGCAAACAGGTAAACATAAAGATATTACAGATCAAATTTACCTGCACTTCCAGGGTCTCCCTTCTCTCCAGGGGCACCTGGTCTTATGGGTCTAAAGGGTGGAGGGTCACCTGGAGGAAGAGGAGGGTTAAGTAGACACCAGTTAGAAGGTTTTGGCTAAGAAAGTTAATGAAAGTGTTCCTATGAACTTTACAAGAACTCAGTGCTGAAGAAAACCCTTAACTCATTTATATTTATTGTATTTTCAGATTAACTTTGGTTTTCTCCAAAATATTGAGTTCAGGCCGTCACCGTAAACACCCACAGGTTTCACGTTGACTCCTTTTTATTTCATTTCAGCCTGTTTGGAAAACATAATTGGAAAAAAGAGGGGCGAGAGGCAGGGTACACCCTGACACAGGACAAACACACTTACAGGTAATTTAGATTCACCACTTAACCTAACCTAACTAACTGCATGTTGGAGAACCCGGAAAGAACCCACACAGACGCGGGGAGAGCATGCAAGCTCCACACAGACCAGGTCAGAGTCAGGTGGTGGAACCAACACGCCACCGTGCTGCCCTGGAAACACGTTCAATAGAATAATTTAAAAGCAGAAATGTCTGAAACTTCAATTGAAGTGTAAAATTTTCTAGTTTCCTAAATTTGCCTACATCAAGTGTTTTATTCTAAAACAAAACCAATCTCAAACCCTCAACCAGAGGTGTCCAACTCCAGGCCTCGAGGGCCGGTGTCCTGCAGGTTCTAGATCTCACCCTGCATCAGCACATCTAAATCAAATGATTAGTTCATTACCAGGCCTCTGGAGAACTTCAAGATATGTTGAGGAGGTCATTTGGCCATTTAAATCAGCTGTGATGGGTCAAGGACACATCTAAACCCAGCAGGACACCGGCCCTCGAGGCCTGGAGTTGGACACCCCTGCCCTAAACGATGAGTCACAGATGACCAACGGATGTTACGTTATCATCCTGTTTGAGAACCCGGGCTTAGACCTTAAAAGGCGTCAGCGCTGACAGATATTGAGAGGATAGGTGCTATAAATGTTTAGGACAGTCCTATGAAAACAGAACCGTATATATGGATTCAGTTGCAAAACTCTGGTTCTCACTTTCTGTGGATTTTACCAAATGTTTTTCGTAACAATGATTCTTACCTTTGACCCCCTTTAACCCCGGGGGGCCACAGGATCCAGTAGGTCCTGGATCCCCAAGGAGTCCACGTTCTCCCACAGCTCCATCTGCATCTGGTCCTCGGGGACCTGGAGGTCCTAAATATCCCTTTAACCCTGCAGTTCCTCTGAGGCCCCTTTCTCCAGGGAAGCTGGAAAAACTCTCACCCTACGAACAGACAAATTGAGGTGAAGAGACAGATCAGCATGACTGATGGCAGGACAACTGCAAAACAGGGACATTCTGATTATCTCACTGTTTGTCATCCACATTTCTCAGCGCTCAGCTTTAAGTTATAAACAGATTCATGATATAACAGATGTGGTGTCTGTGTAATTTCTGGCATACAGCTGTGATCATTGTCCTGTTGATGCCCCAGTTTGGTCCAAGCTTCAGCTTCGGGATAGATGGCCTCACATTTGACTCTAGACTACGTTGGTATACAGAGGAGCTCATAGTCCACTCACTGCCCAATCATCATCCCTCCACCACTATGCTGACGTGGTTTTCTCCAAACTGTGGACAAACATGTCCACTTTGGTCTCGCCTGATAAAGGACATTGTTCTGGACATCTTGGGATTTGTTCCAGTGCAGCTTTGCAAATCTAAGCTATGCTGCATTGTTCTTTTTAGAGAGAAGAGGCTTTCTCCGGTAAACTCTTCCAAACAAGCCAAACTTGTTCAGTCTTTTTCCAACTGTCCTGTCATAAACTTTGAAATTGAAAACGAGTAGAGTCTCAGAATCTGAGGCAGAGCTCTGAGGTTTCTGTCGTTCCTTTGAGCGTCGAATGGTCCGATCTTGGGATGAACTTGCTGGAACATCCATCACTGAGAAAATTGTCTTCATGTTTCCCTCTTGTAAATAATCTTTCTCACTGCAGAATGATGGACTTGTTTGAAAATAGCTGTGTAACCTCTCCTAGGTTGGAGCAACAGTTTCGTCTCTAAGATCACTGCTGACGTCTTTCTTCACTTGCTTTCTGTTAACGCACACCTGAATGCTTCGGACTAGCTGCTAGAAAATTCTGCTTTTATAACGATGCTCATTGGTAAGTATCAGTTAACCGGTGCGTTTGATCAGCAGCACCTGGCTGCCATTTACTTCTCTTAATTCCTATAAAAGCAACAAGGATCCACTTAATTTTTCACAGGACTGCATGCAATCATGAAATATGTCCTTAAACTGACCGTCGGAGGATTCTGATAAACATTCGTTCAAAAGGAAAAGCGACGCAGATCAGTGAGCTGTAATGTGAACATCATCTCATTACATCTGAAGCAGAAATTACTTGCTGAGAAACTCTTTCACATTATTGCTTCTCATATTTCGCTCTTTCCCGTCTTGAGGAACATCTTCCAATCCTCATTCCTCTTCTAACCCGACTGACCTGGAAACCGGGATTTCCAGGGACCCCTGAGGGCCCAATCTGTCCTCTTCTTCCTAGGAACCCTTGTCTGCCTGCAGGGCCCCGCTGTCCCTTGTTTCCCTTCTCACCTGGAGACAGCAGCAGCATTCACAGGAGGTTATGTTGATGTTACTGTCAATAATAAGTGTGCCGGGACACAGCTGCACAGACTGGGACTCACCTTCAATATCCTCCACTGTTAAATCTCCTTTCTGTCCTTTAACGCCTTTGACACCCGGGAATCCGGCCCGACCCTGTAAACAAAGCAATCAGTCAAATAAACAGAGCAGCGGTGGCTGCTCAGATGACCTCTGACCTTGTTGCTCAGTTGCTTTACCTGCTCACCAGTCTCTCCCGTGTCTCCAGGAACACCGTACTCTCCCCGAGGACCTGTGGGTCCAGAGGATCCTTGGAAGCCTGGAAATCCCAAGTCACCCTTAGGGCCAGGTGCACCTCTTAGTACAAGAGGAAGGCCACAAGAACAGCTGCCACAACTACCTAAAACACAGAGATTAGAGTTTGATCGATCTCTAACCCTTATTGAGCACTTCCGGCAAACATTAGCAAAGCGATCTGACTGATTAATAACGTCACTACGACTGTCGGGGCAACATGGACTCTACTTAAGGCCAACATAGGATGTCTTCGCTATAGACAGTAAAACAGGCGGACACAGCTGAAGGTGGCGACACCTGTTACTGCAAAAGACTTCCTGTTGTATTGAAGTGTATGGGAAAGGTGCCTCTGCTCCCTCGCTTTGAAGACGTTAGTACACATTTACAAACTCATTCTTGAGGTCATTTTGAACAAAACATTAAGTCTGTTTTTATAAATTATGCTCCTTCTTAGAATAAGAGAGGAAGGTTATTTAGGAGCATGCTCATTGGTTAATACCTCAGTCACAATTTGTTAGCCACAGCGTGCGGTTTCACAATCAGTCAGCCACAGATCGATAGATCAATCAGAATACGACGAGTGCTGGAGAACGTGACATCCTCAGTCTTAACACACCAGTGGGTGACATCTCAAAGCTAAACCGTCTAAGGCTTCACAGCAACAACATGAGCGAGGAAGCAAGTTAAGGTTGTGCTCTTCATAGCTGGAAATGGTTAGCTGGTAAGTTAGCATTAGCCAGAAGTTTCATCCAATAAAACTCATCTGGATAAATTACAATGAGAACCTAAAGGAAACAGCTAGTGATGACTTTAGCGTGGTGATGATACCTTTGGTTTCTGGCATTAAAAAGGTCAGATTGCCTTTTTTAAATTACTTCGTCAGTTGATGTTTATAAAATGATTCACGTAGCATAATGTGGACGGGGGTGTTGGTGCCGTAACAAAACTGTTGACTGATCGTGGGACAAAAGCAAAAAGCATTGTTCATCTTTTTAATCTCTTCTTTCCCCATTTAGCAAACACAAACTGTGCTAATGTGACGTGGCCTGAGCGTGGGTTAAAAGCAGCTCATCAGTCTTCCACCCTCTAAACCTTTACCTGGTGTAAAAGTCACAATTTCAGTCAATGTCTCCAACAACTGACCTTTAACTCCCAGTGAGCCCTGAAACCCTGTGGGCCCGAGCACACCTGGGTCCCCACGTGGTCCTGAGGCTCCAGGGAGACAGTAGGTACCTTTAAAGACAAACAGGAAGTCAGATTATTGAGAAAAAAATCAACTGGGACAGTGACACATCCCATACCTGCTGTTAATATCTGCAGTCTGACCCTGCAGGTACAGGTGTACAACACTAAGAGACAAACACTGTTGTCTGGTACCTGGAACACCTTGCTGTCCTTTATGTCCCCTGAATCCACGGCGCCCTGGTTTTCCAGGTTCTCCAGGTGTGGGTTCCTCTGTAGAGATCTGACCTGGATCTCCTCTGACCCCCTTGCATCCTGGAACTCCCTTCTGACCTACAACTCCCGGCAGTCCTGAAGAAAACAACAAAAACTATCAAACTACCTTAAACATGAAAACATCCTTCTTACCACAGCACCACTATGCTGCCTCTAATCAAGTTCATACCACCTTAAATCTAACCATGACACTTGAATCCCCGTAGCTCAACTTTAAGATTCATTCAAGATTCAAGAGTCGAGGTCTTTATTGTCAGTACAACAGTATACGCAACTGAAATGCCGTTTCCCCCCAAGCCCCCCATGGTGCATTTATAAGAATATAAAAAATCTCCAGGAGATATAAAACTAGAAGAAGTGGATTGTGCAGCAGGTATTGAATACCAGCTTCAAGTTAGGAGTCAGAGTATTGTGGACGAGACAGGATGAAGACATGTGCAATATGTAGATGTGTTCAGCAACTGAAACAAGAAGCTGACTCCAGAGTCTTCATACCACCTTGAATCTCACCTTGTCATCATATCTTCAAATAATCTCACCACAGCAACCTCATACTGCCTTACATCAGGCTGCTACCACCTTAAATCTGGCCTCATGAGTCTCAGACCACCTCACCAACTTCATCATCATTAAACCCCCCAAAGTGGCAGATAATGACCCAACGTTGTCACCTCATCGCATTTGTAATCTGACTACACAAACTCATTATAGCGCGTAAAATCTTAAAAAACTCTCTCATATGATTTTAAAGTTTGAAACCATTTGAACATGAGGTAGGAAGCACCAGCTTCATCCACCCTCTGACCCAGACTCTGCTCCTTCATCCACAGCAGGAAGTTTTCCATTTTTTGATTTGACAGAATTTTATGCCGGACGGTTTTTCTGATGATGATCTGTCAGGAAAGATCTCCAATACTCAGTGATTCTTCCATCATATAAAGATGTTTCACCTGTGTCATCGCGCTGTGCTAAACAAATCGGAGGGATGTTTGCCAGCTCACATTGCTACAGAAACAGTAAAATATGCAGGTACTCACCAACTATTGATCTGCCAGGCGGTCCTGGGGGGCCAGGTATTCCCATCCGCCCCCTGTCTCCATTAAGGCCGTGCGGGCCGGGTGACCCGGGATCCCCAACTTGACCTAGAAGACATAAAGTAGTCATTGGACATCAGAGAAGAAGAATTGTGAACGAGCTGATTGATTGGTGCATTGATCCATACCGGTGTACGTGATTTCTTCCACCCGGGGGATGCCTGGAGTCCCGGGATCTCCCCTTTCGCCCTGAGAACATACCGAACACAACAGCTTTATCTTTACTGAGGTCGTTTTGTTTACATGATACTAACCAGATCATCGGGTTCACAGCTTCTAGTAACAGAACATTTACGTCTGTGAATGGGCGAAAGGTTTCAGTGCTCTCACAAATTACGTGTCTGGTTTTTACTGATGGTCTGGCTCTGCCGGTTAACTTCCCCTGCTCGTTTCGCTCTCATTACCTTTTGCGTACGTTTTCCGAGCCTTCTCTCGCCCTTTGTCGTGGTGTGCTACAATGTGTGCTCCTTGTTCCCTGGTTCCTAGTGTTTAGTTGGGATGGATGGGAAGCTTTGCTTTTATCCACAGTGACATAAAATATGTACCGGAAACAGACTGACCTTAGGACCATTTCGTCCAATCAGACCTGGGAGTCCTGAGCTTCCTTGGATTCCCTGAAAACACCAAAGAAAAACCAGACCTGATGATCCGAGGAACAGCACAACAGAAGTAGAAATAGGAATCTTCTGCTTTGACCAACCTTAACTCCTTTGTTCCCACGCAGACCAGGTTGTCCAGGGAGTCCCTGAAACACAGTTCGTTCAGCATCAACACCTCAAAGATCTCAAGTCTAATTAAAGTCTATAGTCTGATCAAAACTGCTTAATATTGATTGCTAATGCGAGGGGGAATGACATCTTACCCTTGGTCCAGGAAGCCCCAAAATCCCCTTCTCCCCTTCCGTCCCAGGTGACCCATCCAGACCCTGAGACCACAATTCAATAAAAAATATCTGATCAGTAACAGTGCTACTAAAAATTATATTTGGAGCTGTGGGGCACAACAACCAAGTGGGGTTTAAAAACGGCAGTTGAGTATAACATGAGATTACAGACGACAATTTTCAGGATGAGCGATAGTCCTGAACTCTGTAAATCGGGAGAATCCCAACCTTCAAGTGAGCCTGGTGCCCAAGAATCGAACAACAAAGAGAACTTCAAGTTCCTAAATAAGATATTTAACATACCAGCTGTCCGTCAATCCCACAGAGTCCTTTAACCCCCCGGGAGCCCTGAAATATCCAAGCAGAAGCCAACATTAAAACAACTAAATGGAAACCAGCTTAAGACAACCGAGAGCAAAGCCTCCCAACAACAAGAGATATCAGAAATCAACATTTGCAACATTTGCTATTTAAAGTTTAACAGAAAACAGGAAGTCCCCTTAAATGTGCCATCTGATAGGCTGTAACAGAGTGAGGCTCCACCTACTTTGTCTCCTTTGATGTAGAGGTCTTCAGGAGGGTCAACATACTCGAAGGGCCCCGGAGGTCCCTGCAAACCCTGATCCCCCTGTGGACCACACAAACTGCTACAGTACTGATGCTCTATTACTGCAGTAATGTCACTGGTGAAGTACAATTTATACAGTTTGTAGTGAAATGAAAACAGAAGGTAAATCAGTCAAACAGAGCTCTGCCCCAAACGAGTAATCAAATGTGACTTTTGCACAGCGCTATTGCCTCGCGCGACAGGCTGTTTACGAGCTGCTGATAAGGGGGCGTGGTTGTACCTCATCTCCTTTCTGTCCAGACAGAGATCGACCTCTTTCCCCCTGAAATGCACAAACAACAAATTCTGAAATAAAAGGTCAGAAAACGTCTTTCAAATTACTCTGACGCTATTCACAACACTATCCTCTACTACGTGCACATTACTTACAGGTGGACCTCGAGAACCCGGGCTTCCAGGCACACCCTGCACAGAGAGCAAAGATTTCATTATTGCAATTAATAAAATAATTCTTTGTTTCTCAGCTGAATTTGTAAGTTGTACAAAAAACAGTCTCCAACTTCTTGTGTAGCTTAATTTTAATGGAGAGACATGATGTAAAGCCAAAAACACAGAAAAGTTTTTGAGCCCCTACAACACCCAGTCTGGCTCCCATACAGGGAGCTGAGACGCAGTTTTTCTAAACATGGCGTCTCTGTGGCTTTTAAACCCCAAAACACGCTGCAACAAAAACTGGTCCACCCCAAGGATCGGGTCCCCGACACAAACAGAGTAACATGTACGCTGTTAAGTGCAGGAGGATACATCGGGGAAACCAAACAAGCTCTGGCAACAACACAGAAGAGCCACCTCGTGAGGCCAGTGGACCTTCAATGATGAGGATGTAACATCCTGGACAGGGAAGTTTGTGTTCATTTACTGGATTTACTTACCTGGATGATCAAGCATGCATCAAGACTCCCATACAGGTTATATCTGTGCTTCAAAACCCCAACGTGGAACAGTAGAAACCCGAGACCAGGTCCCTCTAACTGTCCTCAACTTGAACACCAGATTACTTTCTTCAAGCAGTAAATGTAAACTCACGTCTTGGCCTTTTGGTCCCAGAGAACCCAGTGCTCCCTTCGATCCCGAGAGGCCCCGCTCACCCTGCAGACAGACAGACAGAAACCTGAAGGAGGACCACTACAAGTGGACGCTTCCTCCCTGTAAACCCGCTGGCATGTGTGTCACATGACCGTTTGTTTACTCACCGACAGACCAGGATGTCCACTGGGCCCAGCATCTCCCTGTCAGACAGAAATGCTTTGATTAATAAGCCAAATCCTGATCCTGACCTGCAGCAGTACAAGTGTACTTACAGTCACTCCAGGGTTACGTATGAAATACAGCTCCTGATCTCCTGGATATCCTTTCGGTCCTGGAAAACCCTGAAGAATTAAACACCACAGCGATGGTCAAATAGTACCAAAGATACAGCGGGATGCAAACGTTTGGGGAGCCTTGTTAATAGTCATTATTTCCCTGTATAAGTCGTTGGTACAATAAAAAATGTCAGTTAAATATATCATATAGGAGACACACACAGTGATATTAGACACAGTGATTGTTTTGTTTAAACAATTGTTGCACATTTTCTGTAAATCCAATAAACTTCATTTCACTTCTCAAACATCGGTGTGTGTGTCTCCTATATGATATATTTACTGACATTTTTATTGTAACAACGATTCATACAGCAAAATAATGACTATTAACAAGGTTAACGTTTGCATCCCACTGTACTGCAGTACACTGTGAACTATCCACAGGCCCACAGCAGTGTAAGACAAGAAAACCTCGTCCTTGTTCTCTCAGGACTCTAAAATCTGGATTCTGGAAAACTGAACGTTTCTCCAGCTCTGATTATTTTTACTGTGGCCTTCTCGACCTCCACAGTGAAGCGTTTGCTATCAGTGTTACTGTCATTTCTGACCAGTTCTCCGTCACGTCCTTGTTCTCCCGGAAGTCCAGCTTTCCCCTTCTCTCCTCTAGTTCCATTACATCCATCCAGACCTGGATGTCCTGGACCTCCAGCAGGTCCCGGGTGTCCCTGGACACACAAACACAAACTGATGCCGAGAGCGGGACATCACCAGGTCACAGTGACTGAGCTAAGAGGCTGAGAGGGGCGGGGCTTCTTACCGGAACTCCATCCAAACCTGGAAAACCAGGAACACCAAGAGATCCCTGAAACCATAAACAACAAGCAGACGGTTAAACTATCTCCACACAGCTCCTCAGAAACATTAGGGGTTAGATACCATGTGAGGCCTAACAGAGCTGCGATTGGTCAGACAACACAAACAGTATCTCGTCTTCAGAGGGTGCACTACAAAGCAAACTGTGTTTTAGCTCCTCTGGTGTCTCTGAGTGGAGTAGAAGGTGCTCAGCTGACCGACAGAGTGCTGCTAACACAGACAGCCTGACTCTGTTAAAGCTGCGTTGCAGTACAACCATGTTCCTTCACCATATGTCCTTTCAGGCCTGCAGCTCCTGTTGGCCCCTCATCTCCTCGCTGGCCTTTCTCTCCTGGAGGCCCCTGAGGACCCGGGAAGCCCATGGGTCCATTAGGGCCCTGCAGACCCAGAGAACCAGGAGCACCCTGCAGGACACAAAGACACCTGTTAATCCTTTAAAATACATCTTAATAGAAAACATGAACAACATCAGGTTTCTATCGAGAGCTCTTCTAGGCCTGATCCCGAGGCTCTGTCACTACAAAGCACTACTTCTAAAAAATACCAGGACCAATTCTGTTTACATTATACATGCTTCCCTTAGGCAGCATCATTAGAAGACATAGCATACATTTACACTGCTATGCAGATGACACCCAGCTCTATCTGTCCATGAAGCCAGATAACACACACCAATGAGTTAAACTGCAGGACTGTCTTAAAGACATAAAGACCTGGATGGCCGTTAACTTTCTGCTTCTTAATTCAGATCAAACTGAGGTTATTGTACTCGGCCCTGAAAAGCTTAGAAATATGGTATCTAAGCAGATTCTTACTCTGGATGGCATTACCTTGGCCTCCAGTAACACTGTGAGGAACCTTGGAGTCATTTTTGACCAGGACATGTCCTTCAACGCACATATTAAACAAATATGTAAGACTGCTTTCTTCCATTTGTGCAACATCTCTAAAGTTAGAAATATCCTGTCTCAGAGTGACGCTGAAAAACTAGTTCATGCATTTATTACTTCCAGGCTGGACGACTGTAATTCATTATTATCAGGAAGTCCTAAAAACTCCCTGAAAAGCCTTCAGCTAATCCAAAATGCTGCAGCAAGAGTCCTGACAGGGACTAGAAAGAGAGAGCATATTTCTCCTGTATTGGCTTCCTGTTAAATCCAGAATTCAAAATCCTGCTCCTCACATACAAGGTCTTAAATAATCAGGCCCCATCTTATCTGAATCCTTATCACTCGACAAACACGAAGCCGACAAACAAACTAAGAGAATTCAACTGTTTGCTCGAATCTGAACTTTTGAAACTGTAAATCATTCTTTGTCATATCAGTTCCTCATTAAACACACGTCACATTAACAAGCTCATGGTGTAAAGTGTCACCTGTCAGAAAGAACATATAAAACAATCAGGAGCGTAACTGAACCTGATACTCTTTATGAATCGCAGCACTGACGGCAGAGCTTCATATGGTTTAATCCAGATGTTGGTGAATTCGAGTCCTACATGTGTAATGCTGTTATCTGACCATTTGAGGGCGGTGTGGCACCAGAACAATGACACACACACACAAACTGCCACGAGGGGTTTGGACTGCTTATCATAAAAGATTCAGAAATGAGTGTCAAAAGCACAGCACTGTCCACATCCACACATGTGCACAGGAAACACTGATAAGGTCAAAGGTCAGATTTACTGCATAAACTCAGAGCGTTCCAGGATAAAGGGCGCGTACCTGTGAGCGACAGGTGGCGTCTTGTCGCGTTCAGCGCTCATGTGCTCACTTTGTGTACACTTGGTTTTTAAGCCTGTTGTTCAGCTGGGTGATGGTGACCCTCAGTGCAGTTTCACTTTAACGCTCTGCTGCATTTCCAGAGCCTTTTCTTATTTCTGGGCTTGGAAGTGGAGCTTTGATGCCTCAGATAATCATATCAGGGATTATTTCCTTTAGATGATATCACAAATACAAGAATAGGAAACATGGAGTGTTACCTGCAGACCGTACACGTCTGAGCTCTTTATTAGAAACACGCTTAATATGAAGGTGCAGCTCTGGACCAGGAGATCCACTTCAACTAAAGGCTCCGTTTGGGCCATGTGATGAAAACAAACTAAACCAAATCAATGCTTTTCTGAAACGAGGTCAATCGTTCAGAGGTGTGTAGTTTCTGGCTGAGGAAACATGAATATCTGTGAGGTAATGAGGCCTTACGAGAGCAAAACAAGCATAAAAGCCAAGAAGAACACATGGTGAGCATGCACAGACCGAGTCACCTGGGCAGGTGAGGAGGAGGAGGTCAGTGTGTTCATCGCATGATCTGGCTGCAGAGCTGCATCACAGTAATGTGACTGTATTGGATCAGGTGTTGCAACAGGGACCAAAATCAGAGTGTTTGTGGTCACAGCAGTGACCAGAGAGTTTAGTGATGACTGTAATGATTCACGTATCTGCACACATTATACAGTTTGTCCCATTTTTACCTGATGTACAGATAAAGTTTGACGTCTTGACTGAAACTCCCTGAATCCAGGTTCCCAGTGTTAGTTAGAGCTCTGTGTTTGTCTCCAACATCGAGATGTTTATGATCCCTGATGTTATCATTGATCACTGATCAGATACACCAAAACTTATTGATACATCTGTGTTTATAATCAACACCGATTGGTTTGGGTGAATCTGTCGATCCTGTGTGTGTGTGTGTGTGTGTGTGTGTGTGTGAGTGTGTGTGTGTGTGAGTGTGTCTGTGAGTGTGTGTGTGTGAGTGTCTGTGTGTGTGTCTGTGAGTGTGTGTGTGAGTGTGTCTGTGAGTGTGTGAGTGAGTGTGTGTGTGTGAGTGTGTGTGTGAGTGTGTGTGTCTGTGTGTGTCTGTGAGTGTGTGTGTGAGTGTGTGTGTGTGAGTGTGTGTGTGAGTGTGTGTGTCTGTGTGTGTCTGTGTGAGTGTGTGTGTCTGTGTGTGTCTGTGAGTGTGTGTGTGAGTGTGTGTCTGTGAGTGTGTGTGTGTGTCTGTGAGTGTGTGTGTGTATGTCTGTGTGTCTGTGAGTGTGTGTGTGAGTGTCTGTGAGTGTGTGTGTGAGTGTGTGTCTGTGAGTGTGTGTGTGTGTCTGTGAGTGTGTGTCTGTGAGTGTGTGTGTGTGTGTGTCTGTGTGTGTCTGTGAGTGTGTGTGTGAGTGTGTGTGTGTCTGTGAGTGTGTGTGTGAGTGTGTGTGTCTGTGTGTGTCTGTGAGTGTGTGTGTGAGTGTGTGTCTGTGAGTGTGTGTGTGTGTCTGTGAGTGTGTGTGTGTATGTCTGTGTGTCTGTGAGTGTGTGTGTGAGTGTCTGTGAGTGTGTGTGTGAGTGTGTGTCTGTGAGTGTGTGTGTGTGTCTGTGAGTGTGTGTCTGTGAGTGTGTGTGTGTGTGTGTCTGTGAGTGTGTGTGTGTGTATGTCTGTGTGTCTGTGAGTGTGTGTGTGTATGTCTGTGTGTCTGTGAGTGTGTGTGTGTATGTCTGTGTGTCTGTGAGTGTGTGTGTGTGTGAGTGTGTGTCTGTGAGTGTGTGTGTGTGTGTGAGTGTGTGTCTGTGAGTGTGTGTCTGTGTGTGTGTCTGTGAGTGTGTGTGTGTATGTCTGTGTGTCTGTGAGTGTGTGTGTGTGTGTGTCTGTGTCTGTGTGTCTGTGAGTGTGTGTGTGTGAGTGTGTGTGTGTCTGTGAGTGTATGTGTGTCTGTGAGTGTGTGTGTGTGTCTGTGTGTGTGGCAAGGTGTTTCTGCGCAGTGTACCAGGGGCACGGAGAAAAGTTGTCGTACCATAGGCACGAGAAGTGTGTGTGTGTGTGTGTGTGTGAGTGTGTGTGTGTGTGTGTGAGTGTGTGTGATGAGATGTGACAGCTGTGATCTCTGTTAGTCCTCTCTCCATCCTCCTTTCTCTTAAACCGCTCAGCGTGAAATCACTGGGACAGACGCCTTCCCACAATCCTCTCTGCCTGTCTACTGCTCCCAGCTGTACAAACACACACACGCGCACACACACAGGAGGTCAGTGTGGAGCTGGACGACAGTCTGACAGATACATGTTGTTCTTATTGCTGTTGTTAACTTGATCAGCTGATTGTCATGTGATGTTACATCAGCGGTTTGATTGGCCCCTGAATTAATTCATCATAACGTACAAACGAGCCTCAGTCCTGACGACCACGAGCTCTAACAGCAGGTACAGCACAGCGCGATCCCGGGCTGGGATAACTGACCTGTGGGGACATGCTCCCTGTTGGGAATAAAGGTCCTTATAATCGGAATCGTTTAAATTTAGGGTGAAAACTCAGGTTCAAGGTTCAGTTGAGTGCAAAGAAATCCAAGCAAGTCCTCTGAAGTGATGAAAACAAGCATGTGTGTGAGTAATCTGCTGAGTCAGTGTAAGGTAAACAGCTGATAATTTAACACCAGCACTCCTCCAACAGCTCCTCATTTCACTGTGTGTGTGTGTGTGTGTGTGTGTGTCCTGAGCTGCCACTGAAGGAGTCTGAGGTTTGTTGACACTGAAGAGTGTGCAGCTGCGCTGTGGTTCGCTGCTGTTCGTGTGTGTCAGAGTTAGTGGGCGGAGTCTCACCCTTGCTCCCTTGGCTGGGAAACACTGACAGGTGGAGCAGTCCCGCCCACCACACGGCTCAGACAGGTCACCCTGGAAAAAAGAGAACAACAATATTACATGACATCACCATGACATCACCATGACATCACTGTATCATAATAAGACATCAGCTCAGCTCAGCTGACGCCAGCACTCAGAGCTGTGACATCACGTCTGAGGTCAGCGGCCTTTGGTTTGAAACATGAAGCAAAGGAATCGTTTTTCTCTCCGATTCTCAGCCTGTCGCAGCATCTCTCTCACAGTCTGAGAACCTCTGAGCTCCCGTGCTGGTATCACTGTTGGTCTTTACTGCACCTACAGTGATTACAAAGACCAGCACTCGTGTTCATGCTGACCGTGTCACGTGACCGTGTCACCAGGTTACAGGAGTCGAGGCACAACCATTCATGAGAGCAACAACATAAACCAGGCTTCAGAGGCAGGAAGGAATAATCTGGTTCATCTTGTACCTGCAGCTTTGTGTAGCGTCTGAAAGTATTCATCTCCAGTCCTGACAAAAATGCAGTTCCTCTGACGTCCAGCAGAGGCTCCAGCAGCGTGGGACCTGCTGTTAGCATATCACAGTTTCATCCAGCACATCTGTCTCTCATCTTCATCATCTACGGATTCAAAAGCCCAGCCGAAGCATCTTCTGCCATCACCTCGTCACTCTGCAGTATTTAGAGTGATATGTCCTCTTCTCATCTTTTCTTCTAGTACTTCTTAAACGCTACTCGCTTTAGCTTCTTGTGATGATCTTCATTTGAGTCCCTGATTTTGTTGGTAGTTAAACTTGATGAATACTGCGTGAGTGAGCCAGAAAGGGTACAACTAAACCCGTCATTAGTTACCTTATCCCCTCATTTCCATCAGCTGCTTCTGGTAAACATCTGTGCAGTGCAGCTGGACGGCTGAAGAGTGGCAAAGGCTGAAGTGAAGGTCTGTATTTTTGGGGCCCATCAGTAAATGTGGGGTCACTGGTGGGCGGAACTTACAAGACTCGCATCCTCGCTTGCAACTCCCTACTTCCATGTTTAGCTCAGTTTTTCCAGGACTCCTTACCTTTCCAATCCTTTACAGATCCCAGTGTGTAAAAGAGCAACTAGATGATGCAATTAAGCCTTTGGGAGTTCCTGTCTCTGCGCTCAGCTGTGTCCTATCAAACTGAACCTCTTCAGCTTGTGGTTTCACATTGTCTCTGCTCGACTCCGTCTTCTTGTCTTAAACACAGAAGCCACACATCAGGATTACGATGCTGTTAGCTGAGAGCTAGCTGAGGAGTGGAGGCGCTGGTTACAGGAGATGCCTTCATAACCTGGACAGCTCATAAAAACCTATCCTCCTACCTCCAATCAGCTTAAAAGTTCAACTCCCAACAGGCAACAGGTAATTATTTTCATCATCACCTACCGCCCTAAAATATAAAACCCGATGCTCTGTATCTACAGTTCCCTCTCGAAGACAATCTGCCCACCGTAGAACCAAATCTTGGTGCATCGTGAGCACCGAACACTCAACAGGATGAAGCTGACCCAGGGAGCCCCGGTACAACCAGAGAGCCGCCCCCCTGCTCAGGCCCTGTGTTGAAATATTCGCAGTAGAGCTTACCTGACTTCAAGTTTTGCTTGAATAAATAAAGAGTTAAACTGGGTCTAAGTCAATAACAGAGTATTTGTTAGAATGAAAGGACTTTTAGACTTGGTTTGTGTCTATTGATGCTCAGACAGCAGCACTGTTTTTATTTTCTGTTCAGACACTGAGGAATGTAAACACAAGTCAGACAGAAAGACAAGCATCTGAGATTCTCAGGAAGCAGACAGCTGACTGTGTGTGTGTTTATCAGATCACGTCAGCGACAATCACGCTCCAATTTTTCCTGACTGATTCTTTCAATGAGAACAGATGTTCAGATGTTCAGATTGATATGACAGAAACGTGAGATTTAAACTCTAGAACAAGCCAGAGGCTCGTGTTCATTTACAGACACAACCTGTGTGCTCACAGTCAGACGTGTAAATAAACGTGTAAATAAACGTGTAACCTCTGTGACATAACTATTGAAGCAGTACAAGTGCACCTATAAAAATAATCACACCTGATCTTTATTGATCTTAATAAATCGCTCTGTGACCAACCTCCATCCATCCATTCGCTTCCACTTCTCCTTTTTCAGGGTCGTGGGGGGCGCTGGAGCCTATCCCAGCTGTCATAGGGCGAGAGGCAGGGTACACCCTGGACAGGTTGCCAGTCTGTCGCAGGGCCAACACACAGGGACAGACAACCATTCGCGCTCACATTCACACCTAGTGACAATTTGGATTATCCAATTAACCTATCCCCACAAGCTGCATGTCTTTGGACGGTGGGAGGAAGCCGGAGTACCCGGAGGGAACCCAAGCAAACACGGGGAGAACATGCAAACTCCACACAGAAAGACCCCGGCCTGATGCTGGAATTGAACTCAGGACCTTCTTGCTGTGCGGCAACAGTGCTAACCACGGTGCTGCCTTCTGTGACCAACCTGTGCACTTTTGATTAAACTATGTGGTTTGAAATTGAGCTCAAATTCAAACAAAAACTATCAGCAACATGGGAACACAACCTCTGGAAACCAGTCTCAGAGTTTCACAGCACAGTCAGGTCCATTTAGCCAGCGACATGGTTGCTTTGGTCATTTCCTGTACACACAGGAAACTGTAATCAAACACACGCAGTCATTTTATACACAGCTCCCCATTCAAAGGCTCAAAAGTAATCGAGTAGTATCATGGACACAGATGATGATCATTCATTAATGCATAGAAAATGAATTCAGTTCAATTTATTTATTTATTTATGTGGCATGAAATCACAACAACAGTTGCTTCAAGGTGCTTTATACTGAAATTTAGACCTACAAGAAAACAAAAGATCCAATATTGTTTGATCCATGTGTTTAACTCGACTGCAGCACTTCCACAGAGACGCTAACAAGAATCCATAAAAATGTTTGCAGTGGCAAATCTACGATCTGGTCCATCCTTTAAAAAAAGGATCAGCCTGAGGTTTGTCAGAAAATGATTTAAGCTCTGATTTCGTCTCACAGGAAGCTGCTCACAGCTGGCACAGAGCCTCGCGTCAGCTTATTTGGAGCGTCAGATGAAGATGTGTTAAATAAAACACCCGATACATTTACTCACTGAACTCAACGGAGCCTCCAACCCAAAGCAGAGACACAACAACAACAGCAACATCTCAGCGTGGCCGAGGCAGGGAGTTCACAGCCCTGAGGTTTAAAGCAGGAAGGCTGGGGATGGTGAGAACGGTGGGATGACAACGACCTTGGACCCCTCCCCACTTTAGACGGATATCAGTCTAATCAATGCGTTTACGTCAATAAACTTTAGAAACACATTTTTTTCCTTAATAAACTTTAATTCCACTCAAAATAAACTGCTGGAATTTCAGGACCACGGACAGCGACGGAGGATTTCACGGTGATTGGTGCTCCAACAGGTGAGTGGGGGATGTGGTGCTGCGGCCATGTGACGCCTCACTGACAGGCGTTTGTTAGGTTACATGTGCTCGTAAAGCCTCAGACTCACAGTCTCTGTGCCTGTTTGAGAAAATAGGGTTGATGCTATTGGCTCTATGATTGGCCGATTCTTGGACCAATAGCTGTTCTTCTACAGTGTAGCGCTGCATGTGCATAAAGCCACTCATGTAATAACAGATATTAGGGAACATGTGTAGATGAATATGTATTTGTATATATTGTCAGGGTTGCATAGTAACCAGCACGAGGTCGGTGAAAACAATCTGTACATGTTTCAAGAATATTAATGTTTCAATATTCCATAAATACTGTTTATGTGTTCAGTAAAATAACAGAGTAGCTGTGATGTTGTAACTTGGTCCTGCTTTAGATTACTTTTTTTGTATTTCGGGCTTTTTATGGTCCTCGCTGTCCTCTAGTTACAAACACAAGCGGTCAACTGCGCGCTGCAGTTTGCTTTTCTGTTTTATAATTTGTGATTTTTATTGACAGGACGAACACAACCAGAACATAAATAAGACTGAAAGGCGACCTCATCACAAACCAGGGTTTTAATAGTTTTGCAATTTTCATTAGTTTTTATTTTTATTTAGTTTTGACTTCAGATTTTTAATTTTATATCAGTTTTAATTAGTTTTTACCAATTGTTTGCTAGTTTAGTTTAGTTTTTTTTTTTTTTTTTTAAATCCTTAGTTTCAGTTTAGGTTTGATTAGTTTCAGTTATAGTTTTAGTTGCGTTTGCAATAATTAAGTGTAACAAAATCCCAGTTTCATCATATCAGTCATTCTGCTCATCCTTGTGTATGTTGCTATTCCAGCTACCATACTGCACCCTGGACAGGTCACCTGTCTGTCGCAGGGCTAACACGCAGAGACAGACAACTCACATTCCCACCTATGGGTTCTTTAAATAAATAAATAAAGGCAGATGAACAACCATTGATACCAGGCAACTATAAAATGTATATCTCGGCCCCAATGAGACTATTAACTCTTGCAGCACCGGGTGTTCGTAATTTTGGTTCAAGTGAATTGATAAACTTTTTGAAGGTAATTGACTCACACAGTTGTGTAGATATCCCCGTCCTGTTGTCTCGGGATGCGTCACGCTGCCTTGCCTGGGGTTAGCTTCTGTTTTCTGGGGATGAGGGTTGAGTGTGCTCCCTTACCTTCTCAAGGTAAGCTAGGTTAGCCTTCTTGTGTGAGCTTTTCAAGTGCACTTTAAGGTTTGTGGGATTTTTTTCCCTTTAGAAATGTCCCTCATAATTTGTCTCTTTCCACTACAAGACACTTGCTTTATCCAAAACACAGTCATATTCAAAGTAATCCCAAATTGGACTCTGGCTCCCGACTTTTCCTGACATGATTCTGCGCGTGGACGGAGCAGCAACACAGACGACTCGACTAACGTACTGCCACCTGCTGGCATAATTAGACAGCAAGAAAAAAACCTGGAAACTAAACTTCATTTTCACCCTTGACTCTTGTATGACACGCACACATCAATGAAAACTAAACACATTTTTGCTATAAATTCAGTTAATTTTAGTTAGTTTTGTGAACACTCATTACAGTTTTAGTTAGTTTTCCTTTTTTTGTTTTTATTTTTATTTCCGTTAACGAAAATGTTTTTTCACTTCTAGTTTTCGTTATTTCGTTAGTTTTCGTTAACGATAATAACCTTGTCACAAACAATACGCACAAACCAAATAGACTCAATAATACTTCTGTCACTGCTACCTGAGCCAACGCTGCGACCTTCTGGATTTCTTCCCTGACAAAATGAACACAGGTCACCACCATTCAGTCAAATCGTCAAATCTTTAGGTAGTTTCATACCCAGCTGTCTGATTGTTTTTCACCTCACGGTCCTTATATGGCATCACTCTTTGAAGCCTTGAATGTCGAGTTTTCTTCATTTATGAAAGCCAGTGACACAAATCAGTTAGTCGCACAGCGCATGTCATGAAGACAAAAAGACCCAGATGTCCTGTTTTTCTGTCCTGCAGACAGAACAGACTGTCTAACCCTAACCGTTACCATCCTGGACACCGTGGATGTATTTACACTCTGACATGCTTTCATTCATCTTCTTCTAGCTGCTGCCTTTAAAGGTCACCATGTCCCAGAATCCCCCTCTGTCACACCAACCCTCTTCACCACATCCATCAATCTTCTCTGAGCTCGTTCTCTTTTCCTCCTGCCTGGCAGGTCTATCATATCCACATGTGCAAACCATCTCAGGCTCCCCGACTCCCCCTTGATAGACCCAGAGAACATCTGAACAGCTTCAGCTCTGTAACTTCAGCTCAGTCCTTGCTTTGTTGACCCTCTGCTCGTTCGTCTTTGCCTCTCCTTCTGTCTCCGTCTCATTCAGACACATGTATTCCTTCTTCTTTCGTTCCTCTTCTCTGCAGGATCTCCTCCAACTGCTCTCTGCTCTCACTACAGATCACAGTGTCATCTGCAAACATCATAGTCCACGGATTCTGACCTCACTGGTCGACCCATCTGTCCCTCACGCCTCACCTCTGTCTCTTTGTCCTCATACTGCAGCACTCTCATCTACTTCCTAATGCAGTAGCACAGTTCCTCTCTCAGCAACCAATCACCTGCTTTCTCTGATCTTTCTCTGATCCAAAAAGACACGGTGACACTCCTTCAGGTCGCAGCAGATGGCCCCGCCCCTCCCTGAGCCTGGTTCTGCTGGAGGTTTCTTCCTGCTAAAAGGGAGTTTTTCCTTCCCACTGTCGCCAAAGTGCTGCTCATAGGGGGTCATATGATTGTTGGGTTTTCTCTGTGTGTATTATTGTAGGGTCGACCTCACAGTATAAAGACCTTGAGGCGACTGTTGTTTGGCGCTGTGTAAATAAACATGCTGCCCTCCTGCATGTCTTCCTTAACACCTACACAACAGCTTTTCATCAGCCCTGTTCACCTGTCCATTGAAATCACCCCCACCTCCTCTACCACCACTCTCTATGTCTCTTTGTCTTCTACCTGATCTCCAACCTGTAGGGCATACACACTGATGACATCCAGCATCGACCCTTCAATTCACAGCTTCAAACCACGAACTTTCTCCACGACACTATTCGCTGTGGGATCAATAAAGTGTCTGTCTATCCACCGACTCCTCCTGTGAAATGTAGAAACCCTACAAACACCCCGATGTTTAATTCCACTTCGTACTGACAGATTAAACACAAATGCACTGATGTGGCTGTGCTCTGAGGGGTCATCGGGCAGAACAGTAGGACCTGATCCAGGATGTTCCTCTTCACACATCCCATACCGAGTGTCCCTGTTGATGTAGTCAGTGTGTTTTTTTTCCTCTGTGGGCCCCAGACAGCGAGTTTCTCAGCAGGCAGCAGTGTTTGTGTTAGCAGCCGCATTCCTGCAGCGTTGTGTAAACGAGGTTATCAGTGAGGCGTGGCTATCGGCAGGAATGTGACTGCTATCACTTTATCTGCTGTCAGGACTTTGTTCTGAACGTCTCCCAAACCATCGTCCTTCCATCCACCTCCATTTATGCTGCACTATCACTACTTACGCTGTCATGACTCTCCGCACTCACATCACCTCTTCATCAGCACTCCGGCTGTACTCAAACCAGCTTCCAGCGTCTTCCATTAATCACCATCCCTCTGTCTAGGGTACCGAGATGAAGGGACTGACTGGCTGACCAGAAATCCCGGCTGCTGATTGGCCGGCGCTGCTGCTGTTCCCAGACAGACTGAACCTGGTGACCTCAACGTGACAGGCAGGGTAAAGAAAACAGTCTCCATCTCTACAACATCTGAGGATCCAGGTCTGATCCCTGAGGGACTCCAGAGGACCTGAACAATCAGACCCTGAGCTCAGTCCAGTGTTGCTTACATACAGATGAGGACAAATTATTATGAAATTTAAAGTTTGTCACTTACTGTTTTCTAACAGTCGGGAATTTTTAAACGTAGCATTTCTAAACATGCTCGTTGCCAACTGGGCAACATGCCTTATTTCTATTTGCATACAATTACAGAAGTATGAACATACAAAGTTACACGGTACAAAACAACTTCAGACTGATGTGCACACAGCTGTGCCATCAACGTCCAAAACAGACGTTGCTCCAGGTGAAGAACGACGTCCAGAAAACCAAAATGAACGTCACTGAGCCCTGATTTCAATCCCCCTGAAAATCTGTGTGAACTGAAGACCGAGGTCTATGCAAGAAAACCACCGAGTCCGGACAGCTGCTAAAGAACAATTAGCTCCGATTGTTCAGGAGACGTGAGAAAAAGCTGCAGCGACCGCTGCCTGTCATTTACTGCACGAAACACAAATGACTATTAGCTTCATGGGGCTATGCACCCCTCAGGGTCAGATGGCCCATCTCGTCTTCAGCCTGCAGACCATCTGTGAAGGATCCACCAAACACCTGACGCTGTTAGCGTCCTGCCAGGTCATTGGGTTTAGATAATATTCCCTCTTTTTAATAATAATAATAATGATAATAAGCCCTCTGCCAAGTGGCGGAGGGCTTTCGCTTTGGTGGCCTCAGAATCTCATCTCTGATTTTTGCGGATGATGTGGTTCTGTTGGCTTCATCGGGTGAGGGCCTCCAGCTCGCACTGGAGCGGTTCGCAGCCGAGTGTGAAGCAGCAGGAATGAGGATCAGCACCTCCAAATCTGAGGCCATGGTTCTCAGCCGGAAAAGGGTGGAGTGCCCACTCGGGGATCGAACCGGCGACCTTCCGGTTACAGATGCGCTATATTAAGAACACACAAACTGTAGACACCAACAAACCTGCTACACAGTCAGATCATCTGTCTGGTAGTTTTGCATTAAAAAGAAAAATCAGGTTGTAAAACGTAAACCATCACTTTTGTTTTCATCAGGTCTGGTCCGGGGCTGCTGACTTTGTGGATCCTCTGCTCACTAATCCTACGCTGAGTCCTCCAGCGAGGCCGAGACTTAACCTTCATCAGACACGATTAAACGATTCATCGTCAGGCTGGCGGTAAACAAAACACTAACAACTGTTTCCAATCCTTCAAGAAAAAAAACATTCACCGCTTCAAAGTTGGTTTTTGTTTTTTTTGTCGTATCTGACGAGGACGCACCGACTCCTGGGACGCTGATATATCTGCAGTTATGTTGATGTCGGCACCGTTTGATTGGTTTCAGTAATATGGGATCAGCTTTGCTCTGTATCTGTGCCTTTCTGTATTTCATAGATTTACATGTTACTGATGAACTATGGCAGTTTGGGCTTTCAGCTGACGCTCTGATGGCGTTTTTGACTGAATGAATCAATTGTTACAGATAAATTAATTAATCAGGTGATTGCTCCATAATAAAAATAACTGTTGGTTGCAGAAGCACCGTTTAGTTCAGTGTTGCAGTATCGGCAGGAGTGACTATAATCAGCTGTTTCCTGTCTCACGTTCCTCCACCTTCAGTTAGCAACATTAGCCATTATTATTGTCTGCAGTCACAGTGCGGTTAGCAAAGTGGACATGAAGCTGTTCTCCACCTGCTACACCAGAAATATAATCACTAAGACCCATCAGACTGCAGGACTAGAGCCTCAAACTCTGCCACAGTGAGCCGGCCGGGACGCCTGCTGGCAGCAAAGCACTGGAGGTGGCTCGTTTTCAAATGAATAGAGACAGATTGACCATTAGTTTGTTATCTGTGGATGACATCATTCTCTCTGACAGATGATATAACAGAAATAAAATGACCCGTCAGAGCAAAGCTCATGTGTGAAACGATGTGGGAAGAAGCTTCATTCGGGAACAGCAGCTTGTTTTAGATGTTAGTAGTTTCAGTGGATTAGCTCACGGCAGAGAAAGTTACTCTACAGTTTCTAGTCAGCGCTGTTTAAACGGTGTTTTCATGTCTCCTGGCTCTGTGGGCGGAGCCTCAGCTAACAAAAGCAGATGGCACCAATCTGATGCCAGGTGCGACTGACTGTGATTACTGCTGTTTGGCAGAAGCTTGTGTTTCTTTGGTTATTGTGAAGTGGATCGTGGTGTACAGAGAAGCTTCAGCTCCTCTGTGAGCACCAGGATGAGTCATCATCCTGAGCTCCATCTGAGTGCTCAGGATTCATCTGCAGAAAGGCTTCAGTATTACTTAAACTACATGCATCAGTCTAACTCCTGTGTGCTGAGTGAGGCTGCAGGCAAAGGACAGAATGTGTCATTAGACAGCACAATATGTGAGAGCACATTTATGATGCCTGCGAAGACAGATAGCAATGGAGGCTATCAGAGGTTCTGTTGCTCCCTGCATCTGACGCAGGACTCAAACCTGAACTCTGTAACACCTGTAATGCATCACTGTCCCGAAGCTCCGCATCAAAATTTGCATCAAATTAAAATACCAGTACCGAAGACCAGAAAGGCCCAGTGGCAACATACAGGTCGAACTCATCAGAACAACATGCAGAGGTTGAGAAAGCACAGTGATCATGTAAAAAGACAAAAGGAAGTGAAATTATGTGAAGTGTATTTCCTGCAAACACCAGAATAAAACAGTCTGTCTGCACCTGGATACAGAAGCACAGCTGTGAGGTCGTCATTTCACAGCTGGGGGGAAATTTAAACACTGGCTTCAAGCTCAGTGACGACAGCACAGCCCGACTATTGGCCAGGACATCTGATGATGTCATCCCACCAATGATTCATCTTTACATCATATGACAACTTCCACGCTGTGGTCTGCGATTTGACCAATAAGAGCAGAGATACTTTAACCATGGAAACAAGCTAATGGACAGAAAACTTGTTTCAGCTGACTCGATTTGATGACATCACACACTAGTGAAAGACAACAAGCTGTGATTGGCTGGTGGCCAACGTTTGCTGGACCAGACTGAAAGGGCTTATAAAGGCAGAGGTGGACTCACCCCGAGAGCTGCTGGCAGGAGTACGATCAGGAGGCACCTGAAGGAGAGAGGACACACAAAGGAATGATAAAAACGTTGATCCACAGTGATGCATAAAGCCCCAACCAGCTTAAACAGGCAGCAGCTGTTAAACTATGAAATGCACCCACACTCAGGGTTCTCACCAACACTACGAAACTGTACAGCAGGGGTGGGGAACTCCAGGCCTCGAGGGCCGGTGTCCTGCAGGTTTTAGATCTCACCCTGGGTCAACACACCTGAATCAAATGATTAGTTCATTACCAGGCCTCTGGAGAACTTCAAGACATGTTGAGGACGTAATTTAGCCGTTTAAATCAGCTGTGTTGGATCAAGGACACATCTAAAACCTGCAGGACACCGGCCCTCGAGGCCTGGAGTTGGACACCCCTGATGTACGGTGAGACTTGGTTTAGTATGCGTTTTACATCTTAGCTTATGACACCACAGTTCGTATGAATAAAATAGTCTACGGTTTGTAATCTATAGTTAAAAGAGGGTGATGAGGTGGAGCAAGACGTAGTGTGCTTAAACTTAATCCAGGCATCCGTGCCTCGCATCTGAGCACGTGCATCACCCGAACACTCAGGCAGAGTTACAGACGTGTGCAACATGTCAGCAGACAGCTAGCAGATCCAAACACCTGTGTCACCATCCACCTGTCAGCCAAAGAGGCCACGCCCCTAAACTTTAAACCTTATTACATATTAACCAGGTGGATCCTAAAAACATTCTTCTACTGTACAGGTTTTATGAAGAAGGACATTATCCACAGAGACAAACAGTTTGTGTATCAGGCTTCAATCATGTTTATTTCTGCTGTACAGTTTTAACATGGGAGTCTATGGGGACTGACTCACTGCTGCCTCTGCTGGATGTCAGAGGAACTGCAGCTATTGGGACTGTAGAGTCGGTGTCTGTTGTCACTGTAACATTGTTACACGTGCTGCATGGGTTGTGCTGCTGTTTGCACATGAACTCATCTTCATCGTAAAAGAATTTAGTGTCATGTTACCAAAGACCAGACTGTCAGCAAAAGATTCAGTCATGGAAACTTAACAGACGTGTTCACGTGCGCGGTTTTATTTACCAGAGCAGATTGAGACCACAGGCATCAGAGCAGGAAGTCCGCAGCATATTGCCTTCGGCTCAGAGGAAGTCCCTCCTGCTACACTCTGACTCCACCTCCAGCCGGTTCTCGGCCTGTGAGGACACTCCGACGCTGTTGGTCGTCCTGCAGGAACAAAGACAAACTGAGGTTGAAGATGATGAAGGTGAAACCACACACACCTGACCAGGATCAAGCCGTCAGAATAAAAGTCGTAATAATAATAATGATGTAATATTAACGCTCACCCCTTTCATGTGAAGCTCACATGAAGCTGCTTATTAACTTGGTGAGCTGATAACCTGCTTCGTTAGTTTGAGTGAATCCAGACACCAGGAAGATATCCCAGGTGTGTTAAACTCACTTCCTGGTACAGGCCTCTTACCTGCGTCTGTTTGTGAGTAACTTCCTGCTTGGACAGCCAATCAGGACTTCGAAACTTTGTGTTTGAACTGCACATGGACAGCAGCCCACGCTCCCCACAGTCATGTTCTTTAGAGGATGCTGATGCTAAGAGTAGCAGCAGGTGTGTCTGGACGTCAGCCAATCAGAGAGCTGTGTCTCTATAACCTGTCAGCCTCTTACTGCTCCCTGATTGGCTGCTATGACTATGATGCTGTATTTGTTGCAGGTGTTCAGATAAAGTTAGAACTGAGAAGCTTCTCAGTTCTTCTTCAGCATCTTCTGTGATGCATATTTAATGTGATGAAAGTTGCTCTAACAGCATCATGAGCTCCATCAGCTCTTGCCTCTGTAACTGAGGGTTTCAGTAACCTCCGCCTGCAACAGCCCGACCGAACCAAGCTGCTGCAGCGCTCGCTCACAGAGCCAAACAGCAGGAACGATCCGTGTCAGTCACCGTGTTCCTGCAGGAGGCTCGTAGCTAACAGCAGCCTCGGAGCTTCGAGCTCCACGGCGGGATGCTAGCAGCACGAACAGCTGTCCGTGATGCTAGCAGCACGGACAGCTGTCCGTGATGCTAGCAGCACGAACAGCTGTTCGTGATGCTAGCAGCAGAACAGCTGTTCGTGATGCTAGCAGCAGAACAGCTGTTCAGTTTAAACTCTGTTCAGAAGTTTCATTCAAACGTTTCAAAAGACAAAAACTGCAAAACGAAGCAGGAGAAAAACAAAAAGTATCATCAGAAACTGAGAACGACCACAGACAGAAGGTTCACGGGACAGGGTGAACGACCAGAAAGGGAAAGCAAGCAAAGGGAGGAAGTAAACCTTCAAAGTAAAACAGGAAGTAACTAAAAGACAGTTTGAAATGTCTTTGTGTGTGCTGCCGTTCAAAAATGAAAACTCAGACACAGAAAAAGACAAATTTACAGCTGCTTTCATTTTGTGATAATTTCTCAGCTCTTTGTATGAAACATGTGAAATAAGTAAAATCCAGCAAACTCAGAAATGATGATCATCACATGACTGCGGCGAGCCTCCCCAGTGGTGCTAACCTCAGTGATTAGCTTTGAGCACGTGGGTATTTTTCAAACCGCAGCCTCTTCTCTGCGTTCGGGCCTTTGTCCAAACGTAAACGATGTTTTGGATCATTGAAAACTGAGATTTTTAAAAACTCTGTTTTTGTGTTTACGTGCGGACGAGGAAAACAGAGATTTAGTCACGAAGCATCAAAGGTGTGCGACGCATTGCTGTTTCACATCATTGAATTTCTACATTGATACAGACAAAACACTGCTGCTGTTAACCTCAGTTACTGTCCCTCTGTTTACAACGACTGCTTCTATGCGCCATCTTTGTTTACGCTTCCCCTCCCAGGCTTCTGATTGGCCAACATTTCTACACAGTTAGGATTATATCACCACCTGTTGCTTTGGCATCTTCTTGACAGCGTTTCACTTTGTTTTTCAAGTTTGGGATTTAAAAAACAAAACAAAAACGGAAAATCTCTGTTTACAAAAATGTCCTGTACATGTGGACGTAGTGTTCCGCTGCCATCTTTTACATACAGTCTATACACAAGTCCTGTTTTTGCACATAGTGTAAAACAGAAATGTGTTTTAATATTTGATGGGTTGTCTTTATGGTATTTTCAGTCTGATAAACGGATCTTGTGAAAGGAACAGCATGTTTAGGGAAAGTCCAGCTCTGATTCTCCAGACCGGGTCCCTCAGGCTGAGCCCAGAACCACCACCCAGGGAAGGTGGACCTGCCACAGCCGGGGCGAAATCTGCTTAAAGCAAACGATCTAGATCAGCCCCATCGATCCCTTCACAGCTACACGTTTTAAAGCACATGAATCGGCATCTGCGCCAAATCCGCTAATTAACAATTAACGCAGAAGCACGTGGACTTTAATGCTCACAGTGCACTGCGGTTTGGTGCGTGCAGACGTAAGGAAGTATCCTCACCGAACCTCAAGTATAAATCACCACAGAGTAAAAGTACTCGAGTACTTCTCCTCATTAACGTTATTTACCTGGATGACGTGCTCAGACATTCAGACTCTAATAGGCGGCTAATTAACAGCTGACTAACCATAATCAGCTGACGGTGATCGATCGGCAGCCCGATACCCAACCAAACGGTCACGTGAGTTTTCCTACCTGAAGCTGTCACTGTCCGGAGCTTCACGCGCTTTTCATGTCGCTGCAAACCTGAGCACAACTTCGCAGGAGCGCACACACAGCAGACAGGTCAAGCTGCAGCGCAGAGCAACAACAGCACTTCCGGCATCCTGCGCCTGCGTGCGGTGCTGCTCCGTCCAGGTGTGTAGACAGCCTGCACGCGAACAGCCAGCTGACGCACCTGAGCTTTCTGCTTCACTTTGATGAAATCAAATCGGTCTTAATCCTGAAATTCGCGCCAGTTTAGCTCATTTATTATTCACGTGAGCTTTCTCGTGCACAGCTCGTGCAGGAGTGCCTGCAGCTCCTCAGCTTCACCCTCAGGTGCTGCACTCGCAGCTCCTCCCCCCTCCTCACACCTGAGGCTTTCTTGGGTTTGTGAAGCACTTGTTTCAGGTTTCCAGTCTTCCAGACGCATTGTCCTCAAAGCTGAGAGGATGTTGCATCAGCTACACCTGCTCCTCCACCATCACAGGTCTCCTTCCTTTCAGCATCACCTGTTTATTCACTGTCATCAGCTGATCCTGTGTGAACGTGCTCTTTAACCGCCACCTCCTTTCTTGTTTTTGATCTTTCATCTGAGAGAAACCCTGAAATACAGTTTTTATGCTTTTCTTTTCTCTCATATTAATAAAACGCGTGATTTTTGTCTGAGAGCAGAAACTTTAAAATTACAAATGTTTTCCCACCAGGAACAAACTCAACCACCACGGAGATTTCTTAATAAAAGGATGGAGCTGTGACCAGATTTCCTTCAGGGCCAAGGTTTTATTTTGAAGGTCACGGCGGAAGTCTCGTGCTGAGTGTGACTGTGTTGGCTCCTGTGTCATCGGGCTGAGCTTCCATCCGAGAGCAGCTGCTGTGTCCGGGCTCCGGCAGGTGCGAGGACCCTCTTCTGGACTGAAGCGGACCTGAGCACAATCCGGGACCCGAGCCGAGCCGAGCCGAGCCGTCGCGGCTGGAGGCAGCTGCCCGCCCGCCTGCATGGAGCCTCTGGCCGCCCGGAGGCGCAGGATCCTCCCGCTGCTGGTCCTCTGGAGCTGCCTGAGTGCGGCCGTGCACGGGGAGAAGGTGAGTGACCTTCACCCAGGTGACCAGGCTCACCTGCAGCTCAGTACTCTGCCGACAGACGTCACGCGATCAGAGACAGGTGTGCGTGACGTCAGAGTTTTTCCAAAGTATTTAATAACAAAAAACCGTACTACTGTTATGATGATGATGGTTATTATTGTTATTAATATTATTATTGGTGTTGATATTCCATATTTGTTATATAACCAGGTGGATTAATTTATTTATTTAAAAATCAAATCACGTGAGCAACCCTCAAGGCCACCTCCTGAGCGTCAGTCTGCGCTCACACACTGCACAGGTGTATCACACCTGCACAGATACCTGCTAATCACAGCTCAGTAACATCCAAATAAAATCAAACTTCACCAAAGCTCAGCCTTCCTGGACGGGCTGTTACTATAGTAACCTCACAGCAGCCGCTTATTGGTCATTAAAATGGTCCAGAGCAGCTACAGACACCTGTGTCACCATCCACCTGTCAGTCAAAGAGGCCACGCCCCTAATAATGCAAACTTTAAGCTTTAATTCAATCTAACCAGGTGAGTCATGGAACAGTATGTGGTTTACAGACTATTAGTGACGTTAATGATCAATCAGTTTACTGATGATGATCAATGAGAGTTGTTAAAATGACAAGACTGTCGCTCACCTGCTCAGGTACTAACAGTAACCCTGCACAAGTTTCCTTTTTCTGTTTACTGCGGATATCAAAGAATCTCCAAAGAATGTCAGACAGGAAATAAAAGCCGTCTGTCTGTGTGCAGGCAGACAGACAGACGGGATTCTGTCTGTTGGTTTAGCACACACACACACACTCACACACACACACACACAGACACACACTCACACACACACACAGACACACACGCACACACAGACACACACACACTCACACTCACAGTGATGTGCTGAGCCCAGAGCACCATGTGACTCTGGCGCTCCCTCTGTGTGGCCGTCATGGCCGTGCAGTCGCCTTCAACCACACAGAGACAGGTTCTGAAGAATCCTCTGACTCTGAGCGCGCTGCTGTTGCTGCTCTGAACTGTTGCTACAAGTTTCCTCCTAAATATTCGATGAAGCACGATGGAGTGGTGTTATTGTGTTTAAGAACAGGCAGGTGTAGTTACAAAGTGGCGCCCGGGGGCTGAGGTGCACAGTGCCATGAACATCGGCGACGCTCTCCTGATTCAGTAAGTGCGGCGCTGTAAACCTGCATGTATCCATGCAGTGCAGCAAAGACCTGGATCGTGGAGCCACCACCACCCACCAGTCCACATGAACCACTGCAGACAATGCTCTGGCACACCTGCCAGCCTGTTGGCTTCAGCTCAGGGGCATAATTTCCAGGGGGGTTATGACCCCCCCTGATGATCAGACCCCACCAATATAGCCCCCCCAATAAAATAATGAATTATCTTGCATAAATAGGCTGTTTTATTTTCTGTACTCGTTTCAGTTATTACCAGCAAAACAGTTGCATGTTTAATCATCTGGGAATTTACCCAGATTTATTTATTTAGACAGAGATCTCGACACCCCCCCCCCCCCCCCAAATGTTCGGGGGGGGGGGGGGGGGGGGTTGTTGAATTTGGCTAATGCTGACACGATTAACATCATTTGATTGGAAGCCAAACATCATGTTGGCCGACTTCAATATCACGCTGGATCTGAGCCAGCAGCAGCAGGACCGCAGCTCCCGATGCTGCAGAAAGGCTGTTAGTCACACATTAGTGTCACATGATCAGGTGTGCCCTGATATTTTGGTTTCCCACAGGTACAAAACCTTTAAAGCCGTTGCTGTAAGGGAACAGAGAGAAACTGTGACCCGAGAACTTCCTCGGACTGTTACAGGAAGCGGGTCGTGTTAGCCAACACATTTCTCAAAGTGCTTCTTTATTTTGTTTCAGGCACGTGCGTCAGACGTACAAAGCACCGACGCGGGGCCATGTGACCTCGATATTGCTGCCACGATAAAATCAGGGAGGAAAATCTTCCTTCAGCGCACAAAAAGAAATCAGTCAGATTCCCTGTGAACGTCTGTCAGTCTGCCGCGATAAGACCATACAGGTGGTTCGGGTTCACCTGACTCAAAATGGAAATAATCTGATATACTTTCAGACACTTCGTCTGCAGCTCTGCGTCTGATCACGGCGCTACATTACCCACCATCCCCTGCTCCAGAACGTGTCGAGGCATCTCGTATGGAGGCAGTCTTGTAGATGTGAGACAGGAATGAAAGATAAGATGATATCAGCCCTCCCCCCTGCTGTCTGCTAGTTCGGGTTATCACAGGAAGACCACAGTTACACCTGCAGGTTACATGAAGGTGTTTGGGTTTAACCCCACAGAAATATGTCTGACTGATAAAGAACCAGGCGGGACGTGCTCAGCAGAGAGACAAAGGCTTCAGCCCGAGTTTAAGGTCAGGCCAGACTAAACGATGCCGAGCTGCAGGACACATGATGGAGATGTTCCTGAGTGTGTGAGTCACTCAGGAATCACTGCAGACAAATCAAGACGGTGACATCACAGGTGATGGTTTGCAGGTGTGACGACGTTCTGAAGAACCGTCACAGCTGCACTTTATAATACAGCTGTTTACCCTGTTATTAGATTATTACCTATAAATACTCACTGGAATACAAGCTGGTAACAAGAAGACACACTGTGGCAACATTTTATGTAGTATTAGAAGTAGAACTGAAAGAAGAGATGGTTACACTGTAAGCAGTTTAAAGTACTGAGTCATTATTCCCCCTTTCTTACCCTGTAAGTACGCTGGCTCTGCATCATGGAGTCAACTAACTTTGCCTAACAGTGAAAGAAAAACCGCAGGCCTGCAGATTCTCAGGGTAGGAAACAGAGATCAGGCCTTCAAACATCGTTGACTACTCCTCTCATCTCTGTGCAGGTGTGCCACTGCAGCGGGAAGTCTTTGTGTCACTGCGATGGGGTCAAAGGTCAGAAGGTGAGGTCTCCACCTGAACACACTGACACAGAACCAGGACCAGAATCAGTCTCTTGTGTTTCTGCCACATGCAGTTTAAATGAAGGTGTTACTGAAGTGCATTAAGGAGGTTTAGCCGTTTTTACACTGAGGCTCACAGGTAACATGTGACCGACCAGCAGGTGTCCAGCTGAGGGCTTTACTCTCATGTAGCGATGGGTATCGTTTAGGTTTTATCTGATACCAGTACCAAACCAGTACTTTTGAAATGGTGCCGGTGCTTAAACGGTGCTCAAACCGGTGCTTAAAGAATGAAGAACACAAACTTTGTCCAAAAACCTCTCATGTTCAGCTGTTTTTTGTAAAAAGATAATAATCTTAGCCTTTTCTGCAGCTATGGGGCATATATGGTATCACTCTGGGCTGGAAGCAGCTTAAACAATGGAAAAAACACAAACTTTGTCCAAAAACCTCTCATGTTTAACTGTTTTCCACTTTTTCTTTGGTCATTTTAGCCTTTTTGTCCAGGGTGAAGGGAGTATCTGCCATCAAACAAGAAGACAGCTGCATGTAGCTATTATGGTGTTTGCTAGTTCACCTTACATGCATTAATGTAATAACGTGGTTAGCCTACTCAACGTAAATTACACACGAACAACATTAAGCTACTCACGCAGAGAAGAACGGCTGCTGCTGCATCATCATCCTCATCATTTCTGCTACACTGGCAGGGCTAGGGGCCAGGACTCTCCTCTTCGGGTTTTTGGGGGATGTTGCTAACTCCGGGTCCGATAACAGGCACCACACCCGCAGTAGATGTGCTCAGTGTGAGGTCTCGCAGCAAGCTATCAAATACGGCGCATTTCTCGGCTTTAAAAAAAAGCTATGCGTCGCCAGGTGTTTCATCAGATTTGAGGTGTTACCTCCTTTGACAGTATCACAGTATCAGCTTAAAGCACTTGTTGCAGCTGCTGAGTTTTCATCTTTTGCTGTGAAGTACAGCCAGACTTTTGACCGCTTCGCCTTGGGCGTTTTTAATCTGTAGCTCTGCTCTAAAAGAACGTATGTACCTGGACCCGCCTACTATCCTCGGAAACGTAAAGTGATTGGCTGGAATCCAAAGTGTATGAGATCTCAGGAAAATAAAGCACCGAAATGTGCGCTGCTTTTCGGTCTGGTTACTACCATTTATGTCAGAACCGGATACCGGTACCCATCCCTACTCTCGTGGCAGATTAACTCGAACTTAAGTCCAAACTGTTTAACCTTGAGTGACGACCAACAGACTGAGGAGGCCGCCATTAGGCTGAAAACCTAAAAGAATCCAGTCAGAGAAACTCTAAGAAGAATGAGCGCTCTGAGCAGCGACACCAGAAGATCTGGAAGATGACAGAAGGGATGCAAAACAAAGTGCACAAGTATCCGCAGAGTTTTACGAGGTACAGAAAAGACGGCCACGTCAGTCAGCTGATCCTGGAGCAGCCTTTCAGCCACAAACACGCTGCAGCTGCAGCTGCTGCAGGACCTGCAGAGCAGCTCAGGAAGCAGCGGTGATCACTGCGGGTTTAGATATAAACTTTATATACTGCATATAGATATAAAGTTTGATCTAAAGTGGCCACACTTACAATAAATCCACACCTGAGCACTCACCTGTCATATTCAATCATTTTATGACACTGATGCTGACCAGTCTGACGGGTCTTAGATTCACAGAGGAGGCGTCGGCCAATCACTGATGAATATCTTGCAGTAGCCCCTCCCTCTGATAACAGTATTTTGCGGCGGTTTTTATTATGGAGGAAAATAGAGTGGAGCTGATGGATGTGCCAGGTGATGAAGGGCTGCTGATGTGGTCTCTGATCCTCTGCTGTGATCAGATTTACCAGCTGCAGCTCAGATCGGGTTGATTTTCATGGTTTTGTGATTTCACCTGAAACAAACTTTTCGGTTTTTGCTGCTTTAAATGGCGTCAAGTCTCCGAGCTGCGCCTCACAAGAGCGTGCAGGTCGGAGCCGGACTGCAGGGAACTCTGCGGTCCTTTGCGTCTCACGCATCTGAGACCACCCAGGTGTGAGCTCTGTGATCACGGGTGTGTTCACGAGGAGAAAGAAAGGCCGGTTCCTCTCTGCTGAGCGTGAAATGTCCCTTTGTTATTCCCGGCACCTGAGTGCCCGGAGGCCACAACCAGGACGACTGAGATGCCTGGATCGACTCTGCTGCTCTCTGCTGCCCCTCTGTGGACAGCAGGTGAGCTGACTTACCTGAACTCTGATTCTGTCAACAGGGTGAAAAAGGTCTCCCCGGGGAAACTGGTTTTCCTGGAAACGTTGGCTATCCTGGAAAAGAGGGCGATCAGGGCAAACTAGGAGAAAAGGTAACAGACATCTCCTCTTTCTTCTTCTTATTGTTATTGTCATATCGAGTCCCTGCACAGTCCTCTTTACACTTGTTTTTATTATATTACATTTTATTACAAAGTTTCTTTTTAAATGGAAATCCCATCATTAAACATCCAAGTTTGTAGGTTTAAAATCACATTTCAGTCAGATTTAGTTTGAAACGTGATCAGTTTCACACTCGTGAAAATAAACGCTGTGTTTTAGTGGAAAACTGAGGAGGAGGTGAGACTGAGTCTGACTCAGTGGCTGTGTCCCAATTCAGGGTCTGCAGCCTCAACGATCCTCAAGGGCCACGTACTCAAAGACCGCTAAGGCCGGAAGTGCGAGGCTTGTGAAATGGGACGGTCTAGCCTCCGTCGTGCTGCCCAGGTTGCCTAGCAACCATGATACTAACAGCTGGAAACGTTTCATACAGCTTTGTTTGACAGAAATGAAGGAGAACATATTTTCTTCATTTGTTTGTTTGTTTCTACATGAGCTTTGATCATTCTCTGATTAAGCTCATCTATTGAACGGCGTATATTTTAAAGTAAAGGCTTTAAAACCAAGTTAGTACAAACGTCACTAATGTCACATAACTTTGCCGACATGTGGCCAACAGTAATGTTTTCATGTTCTTCGTTATTAAACATTTGCACATAAATAAGTGACATAATATTCAGTACTTACTTAAAGTTTACTCTTCGGGCGCCCCTCATCCGCCGTTTTTTTTCGGCAAAATTATCCACACCCACTGCCGCGCTATGCATTCTGGGATATGTTGGGCCACGAAGTCTACACCGCCACGTCCTTAAAATTCAGGGAAATGAAGGACGCATTTGAGGGCCGCATTTCTAGCAGCCTTCGAATTGGGACAGCCTTCGTCGCGTCGCTGTGACGTAATCGGCCTTAAAATGCGGCCTTTAAGGCTGCAGACCCTGAATTGGGATACAGCCATTGACTCAATCACTACTTTCTGTTTGGAGCAGTCACATGACAGCTCAGTCACATGACAGCTCAGTCACATGACAGCTCAGTCACATGACGTGTCAGGTCCTGATGCTGCTCTGATTCTTGATCATTGACCATGTCACACCTTTCTCACTGTGAACACAGAGTTGAATGGAGATCCTTTAATGTTTTCTTCTTCTTTTGCTCAGGGTGAACTGGGACCTGCAGGAAGTCCGGGTCTGAAGGGTGCCCGGGTATGACGGCCTTTACTGTTTATCCCACTGAACCTTTCCTGTTTTGGCTGCTTCCACGTCAGAGTCATAGATGGGACCGTATCTGGATGAAAGCTCAGTTATCAGATAAAACCAGCTGGCTCAGATGCTAATGCTAATCAGAGCTCACCACCATCCAGATAAATGCTCAAGCTTCACCTAAGCTCTCGCTCAGCCTTCGTAGACGGTCTGTTAGTACAGTAACCTCACAGCGGCCGAGTCATTGGTCACACAATGTCATTAAAAATGCTCCAATAGGTTCCAACAGCACAAACATGGCCCAGAGGTCCGGTTCAGGTGAAGCCAGCTGGCAGCTAGTAGTGGGGGAGGTCATTTTGATTTTTTAAGCCTAAATTTTCCCTGATTTTAGCATCATTTCAGACACATTTACCAAAAAATGTCCTGCTGACATTGTTCTGAACTTCTCAAACCATCAGGGTTTGCCGGGAGAACCAGGTTTCCCAGGAGCTCCGGGACTGCCGGTATGGACGCTCACCACACACAGAACACATTAAACATACAGCACAGTAGACTGTAGGCTCCATACCTATTAGATCCTAATACGTATGGAAGTAACATGAAGAATATACAAGAAAAAAAGATGTTCTTTGGTGTCTTTTTAAAAACACATAATGATAATAAAGTTTAACTTTTAATACATTTCTGGATGCATTTATTTCTCAGGGACTGCACGGACACGAAGGGCCGATCGGTCAACCAGGAATTCCAGGATGCAACGGGACGAAGGTTTTTATTTTCCTCTCTTCCTGCGCTCGCTGATGTATAACCGCCTGAGCCTCACACTCTCATCCCTGCAGCCTGTTATAGACCAGCTGTGGAAAACTGTAAAAAATCTGAAACTGTTATTTGCAAATGTTACAGATGCACATTTTCTTCACTACAGAGCAAAACTAAGAGAATTTAGCATTTTCATTTTGAATTTGTCTCAAAAAGGCAATAAAGTCTGTCATAGCCGCTGATACTAAAATGAACCAGCTCGAGGGATAACAGGCAAAAAAGAACGTTTTGCAGATGCAGAGGTGCACCAATCTGCAAAAAACTTGATCTGCAAACTATTTCAATGTTTGAATGTCAATGAAAACAGTGATGCAGGTGTTAAATATCTCGTCAACAAGGCTGAGAATCAGTGTTGGATGTGTGTGATCGTCAGGCCTTTACGCAGCACGGCATTAACTGCAGACATGATTGCACGCGCTCAGAAACGTTTCCAGAAATCAGCCCGCCATCCACACGTGCAGGTTAAAGCTGCAGAAAAGAAGCCACGGTGACCATGATTAATCCTGTGCTGGCTCAGTATGTACAAGGCTCTTATTCTGAAACTTTTACAGGAACTTGCCAACAATTAAATTGAATTTCTTCATCTTTTTGACAAGCTGTTTAAAAGCTAGTTACGCCAATAACACTGGGCTGGGAGATATACTTGTGAATCATCTGCATAGATGTTTTTGAACAACACATATCAAGGACTTTCAGGTTTTCCGAAGCTTTCCAGGCTGTGATCAGCATCAAAGCCAGTTTCGGAGAGTGTTTCCTATCAAAATGAATCATCCGATCGTACCCACACACACAAATGTGACTCATGTCTTTCAGGGGGATGCTGGTTTTCCAGGACATCCTGGACTTCCTGGACCTGCAGGCAGGCGGGTGAGTCACTGTCTATAAACAGTTAAAAATAGGCTAAGCTAACTCAGTGTGTGAAGCTAAAGCTGTTCACGTGTTTCAGGGGCGTGATGGTCCTCGGGGCATGAAGGTGAGCATTGACACCTGAATGCTGTAATGAAGGAGATGGATTTGAAGATGGCTGATTTGATCTGTGATGGTTTCTTTTGACAAAGGTTCCTCTGACTCTGTTTCAGGGAGAGACGAGAGTGTTCCCCGAGACTCAGGATATAAAAGGAGCGCGAGGACCACCGGGACCAAAAGGCGCCACGGTCAGATATTTGATTTTTATGAAATAAAGAATAAAATCAAGTGAAGTTCATCGTTTTCCAAATGAATGTCTCCACCAAACCCTTTACAGCAGGGTCGGCAACCTTTCTGATGACGAGTGCATCTAAACTTTTCTCAGCAGTCAGTGTGCCATATGACTGCATTAGCAATAAATTTAATAACGCTCTATATTAACAGTTACACACTATATAGAACCACTTTATAGATTATATTTGTTCACAGATGTTGGCAGCTGTCAGTGAATAGTTATCAGCTATTATGAAACAAAAAAGACTTTTTATCCATAACAGCAAATGAACTGAACAACAGAAAATACAAATGCTATTTATGGTCTCCTCACAACAATGATAAGAAAAATAAACTGGGCCAATATGGCATGTTTGTTAATACAGAGACACACATGTTAATGTGATCTCTGGTCTCCCACTCAGAGACACAGGTCTCCGAGTGTGCAGCATTCAGAGGCTGCCTGAAGAAGAAGAGGCAGCTGCAGCGTAAAGACAGAATAACTCAGCTTTGTGTCTTTTTCATTCTAGCTAAAGTTCGGGACAAACTGTGATTCTTTCTCAGCTCAACACGAAGTGCGTCATATTTTCTCTGAATACGAGACGATTCCGTTTTTTACGGGACGGTTGGAAACTCTACTAACTAACCTTGTAAATAAAATAAAGTTCACTATCAGTAACATCATAGCACCACCCAGCTGTATAGGAACTCCGTCATGCTAGCTAGTAGCAGTACGAGTTATTGTAACTGACTGTAACGAAAATAAACTCCACCTAAACTTGGTTTATATCTGACCCAGATAGACTGCAGGTCATAACTTCTTACCTGAAGTTCAGTTCAGCGCCTCGGGTCTCTGCTCCTCCTGCCTCCCCTTCCCTCATCCACCTGCTGGCCTCTTTGGAAGCTCCGCCATAGCCACCACCAAACAACTGAGTTATTTTTACACACCAGCCAGCATCTGGACAATCCACCACCTCTCATTGTTTATACCGTTACCAAAAAATAAAAAAAGTCATCGGCCCATAAAAACGAAAAATCACCGTCGACCCAGCGAGCAAATGCCTGGTATGCCTGATGGCCAGTCCAGCTGTGGTCATGCCATCAGTTAACCCTTCGGCAGCCCTGCTTTGGTTGATCATTTTGAACAGTCTAATCAGTTGAACGCTGAATGGTTCACAGACTGTTCAATCTTAAGATGCTTTCTATCATGAGCATCATCATCAGATCAGCTGGTATGAAGTTTGCTCTGATTGGCTACGGAACTGTTTGTGTTCCAGGGGCTCAGTGGGGATCCAGGTGAACCCGGCGTGACAGGATCACCAGGATTCGTTGGATTTCCTGTATGCTTTGAACATCCACCTTATTCAAACATTAACTGCGCTCAGTAGTTCAGTGAGCTGACATCTCGTTTTTTTTCCAGGGAATTCCAGGTCTTCCAGGGTTGAGAGGAGAAAAGGTTAGTGGGGTAACGGTAACCTGAACTGGGAGCAGTTTCTGATTCAGGAAAACGATTCTTACACACTTGGCTTGACGTCAGGATTCGCTGCTGGTTCATGTGACAGCACCAGTCATACGTTAACATGGAAACCATAAAGTAACTTCTGTCTCTGTTGTTGGTTCAGGGTCAGGAAGGTCCCAGTCCAGTGATCCCAGGTCCACAAGGACAGAAGGTGGGGATAGGAGTATGGTCTGTGTTTACAAACTACGACATGCTCTGATTTTATACTGTCTAACCTGTGAAACGCCATCATCTTCATCACCATCCCTTTCACCTTCACCACCATCAGCTGTGTTTGGTTTTAGGGTGACCGGGGACCTCTAGGAGTTCCTGGGCCAAAAGGAATCAAACTGTATGCCGAGGGACCTAAAGAGCTGAAGGTCTGTCAGTCGGTCTTTGGGTCTGTCTCTCTGTCTGTCTGTCACTTTGTCAGTTTCTCTTGGGTTTCTCTGATGTGCTTTTGTTTTACAGGGAGAACCAGGTGACAGTGGAGAAAAAGGTTGTCCTGGTCGTCGCGTAAGTGTCAAATTGTTGGCCTGGGCTAATCATAAACTTTTTTTAAGCCAAAAAAATTTGAATTTTTATTTTTAAGTGATGAGCGCTTTTGTTTTCTCCTCCAGGGTAAACCGGGGAGGTTGGGGATTAAAGGAGAGAAGGGGGAGAAAGGTGACACTGGCTCCCTGGTAAGAACAACAAAGACATGTAGTCCCGTCTTCAATTTTAAGTCACATTTCTTTATCTAAAACCTGGAACATGTTTGTGTTTCAGGGTAAACCAGGGAAGGATGGACTCCGTGGAGAGTTTGAAGAACAGGTAACAACCCGCCCACTTAAAATACCAGCCAAATACTGTCAATAAGGCCTCTGCAATGTCCACACTACCACCTGCTTCACTTCCACCACAACCATCACTACACTCAGCCATTCAGGCTGCTGCTCAGTCATTCAACCTGTAGCCCTGCCATTAATGCACTCTGTAGCTGAGCCATTAGCTGCCCGGCCCGCAGCCAGTTCAGCCACTCCTCCACCCGTTACACCTCCACCACAATCGTCACTGCTGCCCGCAGCACAGCCCTTATCCCCGCCACCCATAGCTCCGTCTTCAGTGTCCCCTCTCCCTGAAGCTCAGCCATTGGTTCTGTCATCAGCAGCGACATTTGCACCTGAACCATTAGCTCCGTCGCCGCTAGCTCAGTCATCTACTCCACCACCAGCTCCACTCTCACCACAACCGTTACAACGGCCGCCAGTTCAGTCCCTAGTCTGTTACATATTCACCCACCTGGTCAGGTACATGTTCAGCCAGGGGTCCCCACACCCTCTGGCCCTGCATCTGCTCCTGCTGGAGGCTCGAGTGAGCAGATCCAGCACTCTGCGGCTCCCGCGCCGCCATCTACCTCGTTTGCTGGGGGTTCTGGAGAACCCGGCCAGATCTTCCTCGTGTCCGCTAGGGAGTCCGAGGGGCCCGTTCAGCCGTCACCTGCAGTGTTACCATCTGCAGCTGCCACGCCGTCATCTTCATCCTCACCTGGTCCAGCCTCTGTGTCTTCATCCACGCCTGCAGCGTCAGCTTCAGCTTCGCCTGGTTCTGCAGCTGCCACGCTGCCGTCTGGGGTCTGGTCCGGCCTCGTCTGGTCCGGCCCACTTCCTCGTCCACACCTAGCACGGCCGGCCTTACCTTGACATCACCGGCCACTTTCCAGGCCACTGGCTGGGCGTCATTGCCGTCGTGGGTGGCCTCCGGGCCAGCTCTGTCATCGTCATCGGCGCTGCCTTCCGCACGGCTGGCCTCCGGACCAGCTCTATCAAAATAAAACAGGAAGGCCTCCTCCTTCATTATACCATCCAGTGTGTGCAGTGAACCAGAAGCACTGGCAGCAAACAGCCCACAGCGTGATGCTACCGCCACCATGCTAACCCTGTCCCTTTATCTACCAGCTCTAGTTAGTTTGTTGGACTTGTCATGATAAAAGACATCAGAACTTTCACTTATAAAAACATTTAAGTTTATATATCTGTGTTTAAATCTGTATGTCTACAGGGAGACCCCGGAGATCCTGGGTTTCTCGGACCTCCAGGTATTGATGGAGACATGGTGAGTACTGGATAAGACACAGCATGCATTACTGCATTACTGCATTACTGCAGCCAGCGCGCTGTCATTTTACGGTACTGTTTATGTTTCCAGGGAGAGAAAGGTGACCGTGGTCCTCCGGGCACTCCGGGAGATGTGAGTCTCTTTCCTTTGTACAGTATCACAGGAACAGTTGCCAGATCTTCTAAAGTTAGTGCAGTCCTTCTCAAATAGTGGGGCAGCCACCCCCTCCACCCCCACAGGTGCGACGCCGGTGTGATGATGCATGTGCAGAGCTCGGCTTCACTGACAAACTGATGCACGTTAAATGTAGTTTAGAGAGCTGCAGTACTAGTACGTGCACTTCTAATAAAGGTACAGTTTGTTTTAAGTTGATCAGTTTTTCTTTTTTGTTTTCTTAAAAAATGAGGAAACAATGTCATGCAGAGATGTACTTAAAATAACAATTCAATAGAGAAATGATACTATTTCAAGTCGCGGGGGTGGGGGGTCCTTCTTGCTAAGGGGGGCGGGGCCTGTGAAGCACTAAGTCTTGAGTCCATGAGGACTGGCTCCATTTTGGAGTCAGTCTCAACTGGACATTAGAGGAACTGCAGGTTTTCAGACTTTTCAGCCCTGAAGGTTGATGCTTGGTTTTGAATCCATAACCTGTATTTGTGTTACTTTTAACTTTTTTACAAACCAGATGGTGTGGAAGAGGATTTATCTGAAAGGCCAGCCTGGTTTTCCCGGGCTCCGGGGGCCCCTAGGAGCTTCTGGACTACAAGGTGAATTTAATTTCCCAAGTAATTTTTTACTTATGAAATATTATATATATTATACTGTATGTTATATACTTATATTCTGTGAACGTCGAAGCAACGACCTGAGTTGTGTTTGTAATCAGATTACATTGAGAGGTTCATGCCGCTATCATTTCAGACTTTTTCTCTCACCTGTTTCAGGATACATCGGTTTACCAGGAGAAAAGGGCGAGCCCGGTAAAGTCTGATTATTCTCTCTCTCTGTCCCTCATGTAATCCATCATGGTGTTAATCAGAGACCACCTTTGTATTTAAGCTGCGTTAGTCCGGCTACAGCTGCTCTGCTGAGGTCTCGCTCCCTCCAAAACAGGCCTGTGCTGCCAAATATGGCTGATGGTGAAAGTAACAGTTCAAGCTGGCTAAACTGTAGGATTACACCCAACATCCACCAGATTTCCTGCAACTTTATTCGATTACTGATTGTTTTGAATGTTTTGATCAAAATGAAAAAGGTTTCAGAGAAACCATGAGACTTCATTTGGTGGGTAACATATATTATTATTATTATTATCTATTATATATATAAAATGAAAGTTTATTCAGTTTTCATCAGTCTTGTCTGATATCGTCTGTTTAGCTGCAGCTGAAAAAAATAGCTGCTGGTGCCCGTTTCCAAAATAAAAGCCTTTTTAAAGGCTGACACTTTACTCAGGCGCAAAGAAATATAAATTATATAATAATTTATAATATTCAAGGTTATCAGAAGCTGTTCTTTGGTGACAGTCTGCCATCCTTCACTCCAGGTGTTCCTTTGCCTGGTCCTCCGGGGATGCAGGGACCACCTGGATCATTTGGACCAAAAGGAGACAGAGGAGAAGAGGGCCCCTCCACTGCTGGCCCCACAGGCCTGACTGGAAAGCCAGGACCTCAGGGTGCTATCGGAGAGCCCGGAGAACCAGGAATACCAGGTGATGTTTCATTTTAAACATGTGGTGTCCCTCAGGGAAGCATCCCGGACCCTCTGACGTTTGTCTTTGAAGCTTAAAGAGAATAAAGACGAGAAATTAAAAGAGTACATTACTGAACCGCAGCTGAAAGTCCATCTGATTTAACGTGTCTCTTGTAACTGCCAGACTACCTCGAGGGAGGCACAGGACTGCCAGGACCTAAAGGTTTGAAGGGCTCGATGGGACCTCTTGGAGAAAAAGGCACGAGAGGACAGAAGGGTGAGAGAGCTGGAGTTGTGCGTCATGTGATATAAACGTCATGTTTGTTTGGCCCGATGTGGACACGTGTTTCGCATCAGGGTTTAATGCAAAGAACTTCTACATGGAGGTGGGAACGAGATGTTTGATTGTTGAAGAACCAAAATAAAACTTGAGAAAGCTCTTTCAGTACAGCTGAGCCAAACCAAAGACATCAAGGGTGTCAAACTGTTTATGTTGAGACAAAGCCAACCACAAAATAAACTCATCACAGCTTCATTACGACTGATACAATAAACCTGTTTAAATAAAATCCAGAAATATTTTCCATACTACAGTTTTTTATTTTCTAAGAAGTTGGACTTCCTGGTGCGTTTGTGATGATTCCTTTAAAAACCGACTGCTTGGTGTTTGCTAGGTGAGAAGGGGCAGATGTGTTTTACCTGTCCTGTTAATTCCACTGAGCCTGGACCCCCAGGCACAAAAGGAGAGAAAGGTGATATCGGGCTGCCAGGTAAGAACAGCAGCACCTGTGTTAGCCAAGTTAAAAGATGAAAGTTTTTAGTTGTTTGATATAATCCTCGCTGCCACACAATGAAAACGATGATATTTTAAATACATTATAATGTCATAAATAACTCACCTGGATCTTAACGGTCTACCTCCGTGATGTCGTTCTGGTTCCAGGCTCAGCTGGTTTTCCTGGATTTAAAGGTGGCCAAGGAGTGAAAGGTCCTGGAGGACAACCTGGTCCACAGGTGAGTGAAACATCGCCTCAGCGTCTACTGTTGGATTTCATCCCCTCATATGAGCTGAACCCAAACCTTCTGGGACCCTCAAACTTTGACTGTTGTCAGTAGATCCTGTAATTTTGAGTAAGTGTGAGTCAGTTTCACACACTGTTTGAACTTGTTATCAGGGTTCACTGGGGTTCCCTGGCTACCGGGGGTTCCCAGGACCTCCTGGTGACCCAGGCATCGTGACGAGGGTGGGGCAGAAGGGTGAGGAGGGATCACAGGGAGATCCGGGACAACTGGGATCCCAGGGAAGTGATGGACCTCCAGGAGTTCAAGGATCAAAAGGTCTTCAGGGAGCAAAAGGAGACGATGTGAGTAATCACGGTTTTCTTCAGTCTGCCGCAGACTTGAATGTATTTACTCAGTACTGTAAGTAACTGAGGGAGTTTACTTTGTGTGGATCAGATGTGCAAGCTTTACAAATCAACTTAAAAAATAAAAAAAGCAGTACTGTGCAAAAGTCTTGTGCCTCAAGTCTCATTTTTTTAAAATTTTCTTTGCAAGGATTCAGACTTGTACGTTTTAAAGTTCACCGGCTTTGTATCACCATTTTTAAAGGAATGTTTGTCTCTGTAAGCCTCTTAACTCTGACAAATGAAAATGTCACGAGAACTGGACTGAAAACCATGAATCCAAATCATCATCACCTGTACAGAGCAGGTCTGGAGAGGAGCAACAGTGGACATCCGTCAGGATTTGGTGCTGATTTTCAGCCAGTCGTGTTGGAGGTTTTGATGAAATTATGAGTCCAGAAAAGTACCATCTGTCATGGTCCTGGGTTGTTGACCCAGTGTTTTGTTTATTGTAATTATTTTCTAGTTTCTGCTGTTTTGTATTTGTTCTTATGGTTTGAGTTGTGTGTTTAGTGTTTCTATCATCCCTACCTGTGTCCTTCCTCTGTGTTCTGTTCGTGTCCCCAGTTGGTATTGTGAAACAGTCTGTGAGTTTCCTGTTTTACTTTGTAGGTCTGTGTCTCGTTATGCCCATTAGTTCCAGCTGTGTCCCCTCCTGTGTGCCATTTCCTGATTACCTGGTGTGTGTATTTATACTGCGTGTCTGCCTGTGCTCCTCGTCACGTTGTCTGCATTTCTCTGCATCATTTTGGTATGTCTCCGTGTCTCTCTGTTCCTCGCTTTGTGTCCTCTGTTTGTGTTAGTTTCACCAGTTTAGGTTTATGTTTAGTTCTGCCCTCACCTTGGGTTTTTCACCTTAAATAAATCTCCACCTGCATCTCCACTGCCATCTGCATTTTGGGTCCTCTTTCATTCCACCACACGACTGCTGCCCAGCTGGGACACCATCAAGTTTCGATTCACCACAAAATCCCATCTGAACCATCTTTATGGCCACAGCTTCATTGTTCAGCACGTCAATGATCCCAAATCACAGCAAGCTGATTCAACAAGACATGGATCGGCCTCCCCAGAGCCCGGACCTCAGCATCATTGAAGCAGCGTGGGCTCATCCAGACAGAGAACCAAACAAAAGGCAGAAACATCCAAAGATGTGAGAATGTCCTTCAAGAAGCCTGGAGAACTATTGGGGCGACCGTGGTTCAGGGGCTTGGGAAGCTCATCTTGTAACCAGTTCAATCCCCAGCTCTGCCTGTCTGTCCTGGTCGTTCACCTGCCGCCTACTGGTGCTGGCCAGAGGGGCCGACGGCGCGATATCGCAGCCTCGCTTCTTAGAGTTCAGACTGCTGAAGAACAAAGGCCGTCATAACTAATATTCACTTTCAAGCTCGTTTCAACTCTACAAATTCAGTTTTTGTCTAATATATTGGAATTTTTTGTATGTTTGCACAATTCAATAAATCTCTGCATGTATTTTCCATTTTCCTGCAAAAACAAGGAAAAAAACAGGGAGTGACTCAAGACTTTTGCACAGTACTGCTTTGCTATATATTACAAAATGATGTATCAGTTAACCAACTGAACTGATAATAAGACTGCGTCTGACTATGATTCTCTTTGTTCCACATTCACAGAGGGATTCCTAAAATCATAAAGTTAGATCCCGAACTACAACACAGACGTCCTTCCTGCACGTTGCATGAGGGAGAATATAGCCCTCCACCCTCATCTAGTTTTACTTGAAATACTATTTTATAATAACACGTTATTCTGACTTTGAGTATTGGTGTGTAAAGATGGCAGAACCAATAACATTTGTTGTATTTAGGCTGCTAGCTGGCAAAAAGGCTCTTTGTGGTGTGAGGGGAGAGCCCACAGTTTGGTACAAGTCAGTAAATTTGGATTAGTCGTCTTTGATCAGCTTATTACAGACGGTATAACATTTGTTCTAAAATCCAGAGCCTTAACCACAGCGCAGAGCGCAAACACCTGCTGTTTATAATGTTTTTACATTTTATTTATTTAGTGCCGACTCACAGCAACTGTTGCCTCAAGGCACTTTATGTTGTGTTGTTATGTTCAAATTCTACCACTAGATGGAGCCAAAGTTAGTGCCTTGTTGATGGCGGCTTTTAGGAAGAAACCATCAAGTTTCAACAGTTTCTGGGGTCGAGTGTGATTCTGTGAAGATGGTTTGTTGTTCTCTCCTTCAGGGACCGCTGGGGCAAAAAGGAGACGGGGGCTTGTGTGGGTCCCCTGGTCCCAGGGGACCAACAGGGCAAATGGGACCTTCAGGACCTCTTGGTATTGGCGAGCCAGGGCCTCCAGGAAGTAAAGGCAACATGGGAGACCATGGAGAGCGAGGACAACCTGGACAAAAAGGTAAATCTGCCCAGGAATAGTCTGGATTTGAGAGGAGGGGGATCAGACGCAAAGCTAACAGTCTGTTTCTTGTTTCAGGTGAAAAAGGTGCACAAGGAAATATGATCGCTTCTCCAGGAGATCCAGGTCAGAAAGGACAGAAAGGTTTATCTGGAGTCTCTGGACCGGAAGGTGAGACAAATTTATGTTTTAGTGACAAACCCAAAGAGCTTTATATAGAACCAAATCACCACAACTGTTACCTCAAGGTGCTTTGTGTTGGAAGGTAAACACCCTAAAGTAACTGAAAGACAACAGACAACCCCAACAATCATATGATCGTATGCCAGCGCTTTGGCAACAGTGGGAAGGAAAAAAACCCTTAAAAAAACAGGAAGTAACTGGGAAAGAAACAGACATGGAGACACGGCAGACTGGGGAGACGAATGAATGAAACACGGGAACGTGAAGCGAGGAAACACAGGGACGAGGACAAAAAGCATAAAGGATGTAATCTCAGAGAAACCAAGGAAACCGGGCTCAACGCTAACACAGAACTTAGAACATACGTCAAGAAAAATCTTACAAAGGAGGAAAACAGGATAAAGACATGCTGTGGAAGAGAGACAGAGATTAATAACAGATATGATTCAATGCAGAGAGGTCTATTAATACATAGTGAGTGAGAAAGGTGACTGGAAAGGAAAAACTCAATGGATCATGGGAATCCCCCGGCAGCCTACGTCTATTGCAGCATAACTAAGGGAGGATTCAGGGTCACCTGGTCCAGCCCTAACTATATGCTTTAGCAAAGAGGAAAGTTTGAAGCCTAATCTTAAAAGTAGAGATAGTGTCTGTCTCCCGAATCCAAACTGGAAGCTGGTTCCACAGAAGAGAGGCCTGAAAACTGAAGGCTCTGCCTCCCATTCTACCTTTAAATACTCTAGGAACAACAAGTAGGCCTGCAGTGTGAGAGCGAAGTGCTCTGATAGGGTGATATGGTACTACAAGGTCATTAAGATAAGATGGGGCCTGATTATTTAAGACCTTGTATGTGAGGAGCAGGATTTTGAATTCTGGATTTAACAGGAAGCCAAAACAGGAGAAATCTGCTCTCTCTTTCTAGTCCCTGTCAGGACTCTTGCTGCAGCATTTTGGATTAGCTGAAGGCTTTTCAGGGAGCTTTTAGGACTTCCTGATAATAATGAATTACAGTCGTCCAGCCTGGAAGTAATAAATGCATGAACTAGTCTTTCAGCGTCACTCTGAGACAGGATATTTCTAACTTTAGAGATGTTGCACAAATGGAAGAAAGCAGTCTTACATGTGTGTTTAATATGTGCATTGAAGGACATATCCTGGTCAAAAATGACTCCAAGGTTCCTCACAGTGTTACTGGAGGCCAAGGTAATGCCATCCAGAGGAAGAATCTGGTTGAAGTTAGGTTGGCACTGAAGGAGATAACAGTGGATGAATTAGATGTGTAAATGTGGTTACAGCGTTTCAGAAAGAGCACATCACGTGATTCCACCTGCTGGAGATGCACACTCTGATTCACCTCTTCTCTGCTGGTCTCAGGTGCCGTGGGACCTAAAGGACCAAAAGGAGCTTGTGGTTCAAAGGGAGAAAAGGGAGATGAAGGATTTTCAGTCCAGGGACCTCCAGGCTTCCCAGGGGTCAAAGGTCAGTTCAGGAACAGTTTTTACATGAACTAATCTTGAATTATTATGAATGTTGAGAATGAACCTCCTTCCTAACCCTAACTCTATGTTAGAGCTTTGGAGCTCACTACAACAGTTATCATCATTTTAGTGAACAACTTCTATATTATCTCAGGAGTGAAGGGTTTCCCAGGAGCCCCAGGTCTACCTAGCTTTGGCATTAAAGGACGAGCAGGACCATCAGGACCTCCTGGGATGCCGGGACCAAAGGTAACTCAATCAAACGGTGAAAGCGACCAACATCCTCGGCAAGCTGTGTGATCCAAACACAACACAGCTGGTGAGAGATAAAGACAACTCCAGGGCAACAGTGCTAATCGTCACAACACTTTTTTAACAAAACCATAAAGGTACCAACAAGTGGTTGTTGTTGTCACCAGTGACAAGTGAGACCTCAGGTTGGTTGTTCTCCAAAGTTTTGGCAGTTGGAGGACAAATTAAAAACATACAGTCAGGAAAAACATTATCTGAAGTGATTTTGTGAGTTTGCCACTAACAAAGAAATGATCGTCTATAGTTTCAATGGTTTATTTGAACAGTGAGAGAAGGCAGAAAAATCAATTTCAAAAAAGAAATATTTAGAATTATTTGAACCCTCTGTAAACCAGTAAGATTTCTGGCTCCCAGGTGTATTTTATACAGGTAACGAGCAACACTGGGAGCCTCAGCTTGTTACCTGTATGAAAGACAGCTGTCCGTACAAGCAATCAATCTATCCAGACTCTGCAGCATGGCCAAGACCAAAGAGCTTTCCAAGGATTTCAGGGACAAGGTTGTGGACCTAGACAAGGCTGGACTGGGCTACAAAACCACCACAAAGCAGCTGAGTTAGAAGGTGACAATACTTGGTGCGATTTTTCGCAAATGGAAGAACCATAAAATAACTGCCAATCTCCCTCAGTCTTGAGGTCCACGCAACATCTCACCACGTGGAGTTTCAATGATAATTAGAAGCTTGTGGAAGCAGCCCAGAACCACCTTGAAGAAAACAGTTGGTAGAAAGGACCGAAATCCTGCAGCGTCCGCAAGGTCCCCCTGCTCACGAACGCACACACAGGCCTGTTTGAAGTCACTGAATATCTCCGTGATTCAGAGGAGGCGGGGGGAAAGCATTGTGGTCAGATGAGACCAAATTCGAGCTCTTTGGCATCAACTCAACTTTCCGTGTCTGACGGGTCATTTCTTTGTCAGTGGGCAAACTTATAAAATCAGCAGGGGTTCAAATATGTTTTCCCTGACGGTACTTCCTATATTTATGTGTAGGATGTAACGTGGACCTCAGAGGGTAAAGTTCCAGGTCATGGGTCAGCAGCTAATCCCCAAACAAACATTCATGTTAAGGCAGACGTGTCACTCATACGTTGTCATATGTGGGTTATACATACACACACCAACATAGTGAGGAAGATTACATTTAATATGAATTCAGTAAGAATGATCATTTTGATTTATATCCATTGATGGGAAAACAAGCTAAATCTCACTGGTGGTCAAGGGTGGTCAGCACAGCCGTGGAGAAGTAATAATACCAGAACTGATGCTACGGTTTAGCAAAGAAGACGGCGTCAGTGTGGAGACTCTGAACAAAGACCAGTGATTTGAATAAGCAACAGTACTGTTGTCATCGTTTCAGGAAGCTGGTTTTCTGACGTTTGTAATGAACTTTTTTCTGTCGCATGTTGGTTTGTTGGACGTTCAGACTAATTCAGCTCACACTTATTAAGAGCTCATTAATTAACTTCTTTATAAGGTGAATATATCAGAAGAAGATCAGAAGATTATATGAATCATTGTTTGCCAACTGGTTATAAATGTCATTTACTGGTTTCCTGTCCTGCTGCTCTCTGTGGTCTCAGGGGGAAAAGGGTTTTGGTTTTCCAGGCTCAAACGGTCAGTCAGGACTTCAGGGAGAAGATGGCTCTGTAGGACCTCCAGGTGACTCTGGACCTCAAGGAATAAATGGAGAGCCAGGACCACCAGGACAAGCTGGTCTGCCAGGATCCAAAGGTAGTTAACCCATGAAGGGATGATCCAACTCAAACTGGTTAGCAACAAATTATGTTTCACAGCAAGATCAAGAGGAGCCGTCTGTAGATGGTTCTCTGTGGTTCTCTAAGAAACTGGAAAATACTCAAATGAATGTCCAGAGCCAGTTATGATGTTGTAGGGTAACCTCCAAAAAAGAAATACAGTCAGTTCATTTACACCTAAACTGAGGTGAAGTATTTCTCAGGTCACAGAGGTCTGTGTGGTGCAGCTGGTCCCATTGGTGTTATTGGAATCTGTATACCTGGACCTCCTGGACCTGATGGAGAGCCAGGACCGACGGGCTTCCCTGGATTTCCAGGTATCACATCTGACAGCTAGTTTGGGTAGAGGTGACGTCACCAAACAGAAACAGATCTGCTCTGACACTGTCCTGTCCTTTAGGGTGCCGAGGCCCAAAAGGTTTAAAGGGAGATGCTGGGCGGCCTGGCACAGGAGTGTTGGGGATTCAGGGGCCATCTGGGTCCAAAGGGAATGTTGGAAAACCAGGACCTATAGGAGCGATGGGACCACAAGGCCAGAGAGGTAGTGATGGGGAGCCAGGAAGCCCAGGTAAGTAGGCATAGCGTGTGTTGCTCGGTTCTATCTGTGATATGAGTGTTTCTGGGTGAGTTCAAACTTTCTGATTGACAGATTCATGGTGCATGTTTCAAGTTTAGTTTAGTGTCTTTTGTCAGTGAAAAGTTTGATGGGGAAAATAGTTTAAAGATGGACTAAAACTACATTTTTGATCTCAACCTATACCAGAGCGCTGGTGACCCACTGAAGGGTAGGGTTAGATTGATCTCAACCTATACCAGAGTGCCGGTGACCCACTGAAGGGTAGGGTTAGATTGATCTCAACCTATACCAGAGTGCCGGTGACCCACTGAAGGGTAGGGTTAGATTGATCTCAACCTATACCAGAGTGCCGGTGACCCACTGAAGGGAAGGGTTAGATTCAGAAAGCAGACAGCAGCGTCTTTATTTGAGTATGTCCCATAGGTAAAAACTAACTCTAACCCATGAACCTTGTGCATGTTTAAGACTGGTAGTAAAGTTTTTGATTGTTAATATAAATGAAACAGTAGTGTAAAGATAGATGTTTGGGCAAATGAAACAATATTGAATAGCAATATCAACATATGTTTGTTTTTTAGGGATCAGAGGAGACCTTGGTCCTCCGGGACCACCTGGGATTCCAGGGGATGACGGGAAACCAGGAGAGCCTGGACGACCAGGACCAAAAGGTTTCATTTAGCCACCAGCGAGTCGGTTATTTTCACCAAAGTCTGTCTGACCCTTCTCTGTTACTCTGCCTCTCAGGCCAGACGGGTGCAAATGGGTTCTGTGGCTCTGAGGGGGCTCCGGGGCCTCGGGGGGACCAAGGAGAAACTGGACCAAAAGGACTTCAGACAAACATCGAGATATTTGGAGAGCCTGGAGAGAAAGGTTCAGCAGGTAATCTGTTCTGTTCTACTGGGCATCGCTCTTTAGTGTTGAAATGTTATTTATGGTGTTACAGTAAGTGGTTAGCTGAGTTTACAACACTAACCTGTAAACACTGACACGAGTACTGCTACAGCTCACTGATTAACACATCTACTGTATATGATTTCTTTAATTTGTCAGATGATGTGCCTTCATTACAGTGACCTGTCTTCTTCCTTCTTCTTTCTTACTGTCAGGGCTCAGAGGCCTCACTGGCGAAAAAGGAGACAAGGGCTTCTCCGGGCCACGAGGCCAAGATGGACCCAAGGGTCGAACTGGGAACTGTGGGCCTCAAGGTGAACTGTCATGTTAGGAAGTTTGTGAGCGTTGCAAACAAAGTGTATTCTCTCTGTAATTTCTTTGTATCGGAAAGAGAGAGGGGTTAGGTTAGGGTTAACCCCGACCCTGACAAGGTGATCTCGAGTTGACCAAAATGAGCATCCAGTCAATCACCACCAGCTTTAACACTGCTGGAACCACTAAGCCTAAATCTTCTCCTCCAACACTGTGTGAGAGCGTGTGAAGGATATGCACCCCACTTTGTGTTCCAAAAATGGTTTTTAACTGCATGACTGTCAACAACAACTGTATGTGTTTATCAGGACTTCCTGGTGACCCTGGTAGAGATGGAAGCAAAGGTCCTCCTGGGAGCTGTGGACCCCGTGGTGACAAAGGAAGAATAGGGGCACCGGGTAATGTCCCCCTGCCTGAGTGAAGAAACATAAACCATCTATTTTTCTGTTGCAATGTTTCTCAGTTTTAATTTGGAAAGGCGAGGAAAACATGATAAAGGCTCTCATGGTATTTTCTCTGCAGGTTTGAAGGGTCAGAAAGGTTGTGCTGGACGCTGTGGTCCTCCCGGTGCAGTTGGAAGTCAAGGATACAATGGACCTAAAGGTTGTAAAGGAGAACCTAGTCCACCTGGACCAGGATTGAAAGGATATCCAGGAGATAAGGTGCATATCATTTGAAGTTCATATGATATTGGTTATAGTATAAAATATTTTCTTCATGAAGCCGTTTATGATGGCAGTTGTTCTTATCCCAGGTAACTGCAGGGTTCGCTGCAGTGGGCATGAAACGATCATACACATCTCCTGATATGTCACGCAGTGCGTTTCTTCCTTAACCTCCTGGGACCGGGGGTCCACATATGTGGACATTACACAACATTAGACCACAACAAAAATGTTTCTCTACATGAGCTCGATGTCCACTTACACGGACGTTATACTGCCACTGTTCTATCAAAATGTGAAATGTCCTCATATGTGGAGCTAATTTTTCTCAGAAACTTTAGGAAAATTAGGAAAACAAATCTGGTGATTCTTTGTTTTTACATTCATCAGGTCCCAATCAGCCCAAATATCAAACAGAAATTAAAATTATGCCATGGAAGAGTTCAGGTCTGAGGAGGTGAAGTTGGTCGCGCCACTGCTTCATTAGGCTCCCTGCTTCAGGATCGCAGGGTGTCTGGCCCATTGCTACGAGCCGGTCGGTCCCATTGCTGGGGGGGGTCAGACCATGCCAGGGCTACCCCTTGACGCTGATTGTGGTCATAGTTTTTAGAGACGCGACCCATAATTAGACGTTAATTATATAACTCAAAAACAAATCTGGGGCATTACTCCAAAACCAGCTGAGAGTGGTAGTTTATGCTTTTCATCATTAATGTGAAAGTTTTTAATAGCCTGTTTTTGTCATTAAGGTATTCCAACATGTACACATTAGCCTGCATGTTAAGCACATAAGCAGGTCATTTACACTCTTGAATCCTGAAGACTAACATCAAAAATAAACTTTGGTTTTGTTTGTTTCACCTCAGCGGCCTGGAAACAAACAAAGTAAAATCATGAAGTGAATAAAACTGCACACACATAGAGGAGACAACGAGCGGCTAAAAAACAGTGTTTTCATATTCAGTATTTTACAGAATTGATTGGCTGATTCTCTTTAGGAAAATCCATACTTGATGTAAAATTTTAAGTTGCAAAAAGCAAATTATAAGCGTTTAAAAAAAAAAAAAAAAACAAAAAAAAAACACCCCTACAAAGCTGATATATTTATGTATTTATCATTAGGATAATACTTGCCAGAGTGAATGATCTGTCCTTTCAGGGAAGTCCAGGATTTCCAGGACCTCCAGGTAGTAAGGGACCACCAGGAAACAATGGATTGTTCGGTCCCCCAGGAGTCAGTGGCCCCTGTGGCCCTATAGGACCCACTGGACTACCTGGTAGCAAAGGTGTGATTCATGGATGGAGAGATACAGATAGAAATTCTTGAGTCACTTTTTTAATGAAGTGTTCTAAAAGACATACATACATGCATGCATGTATGCATGCATGACTAAAAGCTACATCAAACGCTGACTGTTTGTTTCAGGTCCTCCTGGGTCCACTGGTGAAAAAGGTTATGATGGTCCTGAAGGAAAACCTGGCTGTCCAGGTCCCCCTGGCCTCAAAGGTGTGTCAGCAGTGTTCCAATATACACTTTGCTGTCTGTTTTTATTGCCTTAAGCCGAAGAACAGACTCCTGTGCATGAATTATGTCTTCATATTTAGGTAACACTGGGCCACCTGGAGTTTCTGGCCCATCTGGTCCAAGAGGAAACCAGGGACAGGATGGGATACCTGGACCTCCTGGAGAGAAAGGAGCGATGGGAGGTAGGGGAAATTTTACCCTGCCACCTCCACACAGGCGCCAGACCCAAATGCACAGCAGGTTATTCAAGAAAACGGCGCTTTCACTGAAGCAAAGCAATGCAAAACATGAGCGAAACCATGAACAGAAAGCAACACAAAGAAAATAAACATGGAAGACGACTGTTATCCAATGAGAACACAAGAGGACAAAGACAGAGACAAATGAGAGAGCAGCAAAAGCCAGAAGGAACCACATACACAGGAATGAATAGAAACGATGAACCAAAACACAGGATAGTAAAACACACTCATTACTAGAAAACCCATCAAAAAAACAATAAAAAAGTTCTACAAATTAATTTGAGAATTGTAGGAAAATAGATGGTGAATAATTTTTATTATTACTATTCCAACCCTTTATAGTTTTGTTAATACTGGCAGTTGTTATATTTGATATAGGCCATCCAATTAAGGTAAATGTCTGTTTTAGTCTTTATAATCTGATGAGGAAGATTTTATTTCAATTATGGTTGTTTTATTTTTCAGTTTGCCCCCTGACGGATTGAAACCTTAACATGGTCGGGGGGGTTGCGGGACACGGTACAGGTGCCGTGAGTCGTTTGGTACGGGCCCGCAAGAGTTGAGGCTTTGGTGTGAAATTTATGGTTTTTTATCATTAACTTGGTTTCCCTGGTTCTTTTCCGTGTGTAGTTGTGCGTCTTATTTTGAAATAAATATTTATGCGTTACCATAGCAACCAGAGAGCATTAAAGGGCAGAGAGGAGGACGTTACTCTGTGTTCTTGGCGCATTTCCGGAGGACGCTGCTAATAAAGTTACACAATTACAGAGTGAATTCACGTTTATTAGTATTTTTACAAAACAGCAGTTTTTGTCTCGGTCGTTTTGTTTTGTTTGGTTGTTTTTATCTGCGACACCTTAAAGGCCGGTCCGTGAAAATACTGTCTGACATTAAACCGTCCGTGGTGCAGAAAAGGTTGGACCGATGATCTAGAGCACCCCACAACCACCCCCTCCACTTTCCTTCCTCTGTTGCCACCATTTGCCCCCTTTACATTTCTATCAGCCCCCTCATAGATGCCTGTCTAGAACCGGCCCTGGAATGAAGGGACCAGACCTCAGAGATAGTAAACAGTCATACCTTTAATTCTCACAGAATCAAACGCATCAGTTTTGCTGTTACTTCCTAACCTCTGTTTCTTTTCCCAGTATCTAAGCCTGGACCTCCGGGACGAGATGGAGAGAAAGGTCCACCTGGTGAGTCCTGTCATCAAATCCTGTGTTTAGTGTTCAGTCAGAGCTAAAGAAGAAGAAAAACACGGTGCTGTCTCCTCTGGTCTCTTCAGGGTGTACCGGGGAGAAGGGTCCTCCCGGTCCCCTTGGACCTCCTGGGCCATTTGGTCCAACAGGAAATCCAGGCTGCCCCGGACCTCCTGGACCACCTGGCCCTCCCGGTCTTCCTGGTACGGAAGGAGTCTGCTTTCCCGGAAGCAAGGGTGGAATAGGACCGGCTGGATGTCGAGGACCAAAAGGTGATGAGACACATTAGAAGTCTCGTCAGTGAAATGATTTAGAGGCTACTGTGGGGGATTTAGCATTTTTTTCTGTGTGTGTTTGAGAGTTGCATTTTCTTCAAGTGCGACCAATTAGATGCAGCTATAGTTTCCCACAGTGTGGAGAGACAAACATACTCAGAAGTGCTGGATTTGCAGAGGACTTTCAGGATGTCTGCACTTCCCAGATGACTAAACTTGGTGTAAACAACATCTTCTGTCCTTTTGTAGGTCCACCTGGCTGTAAGGGCCCTCCTGGTCCTCCAGGTCCTGGTTTCAAAGGGGATAAGGGATGTAAAGGAACACCAGGTATCGCAGGAAAACCTGGTTCCAATGGAGACAGTGGTCCAAAAGGCCAGCTGGTCAGTACACAGAAACATTACGGGAAGTAGCTCGTTCAGAATCTGTTTGTTAGCAGCCTAGCGTCCAAATCTGTGTGATGCTAGATACCAAAGAGAGCTCGAGCTGCTTTAATTCGGGCTAAAAATCAGGTGACACAAACTGTGAGAATCAGTGAAAATGTTATAATCACCACAAACACGAGTACCTGGGTTCACTCAGCATTTAACCTTGACATTTTTAGCACTCAAGATCCAAATTGACCTTAAACATTCAAGAAACCACATCAAGTAATACATGAAAGTGCACAGAGAGAGCTGTACAACACATTTTTTGAATATAATGTCCTCTGGCATCACCATGATGTCGTAAAGTTTCACAAAATCACACGCTGCATGAATACAGTTTAACATCTGTGTTAAAGCCGTTTTTAAAACTTATAGCCAGACCAAAGGTTTCAGCCAGTTCTGTTCATGTGGGTACAGGTAATAACATACAATCTTATTATGCAGCGCTTCATGGTCATAGGTCAAAGGTCAGATGTTTTTAGTATCACCCTTTCTTCAGGGGGACCCATTCTTTATAAATTTAGACCCATTTAACGTTTCCTGGGATGTAAAGTAGAGGATTGCATATATATGTAACACCCGTCCCACATTCTATTGAGAGGGGTCCCGGGTTCCTGTTGTTACTTTTCTATTGATACTCCCTTTTTAATGCTTATGGTATAAAATATGCAACAAAACTACACTATATGGAAATAAATCTCACACACAAGCAGATCAATTATAAAGTTAACTCCACTTTAGTGAATGATTCATTAACAACACAAAAGAAAATAAGTAAAATCAATAAAGTTTGTTAAACGATGGTAAGGTATCTACCGCAACAGAAACAAAATAATCAAATAATATTGTGGGCCCACACGCCCTCTCACCAAACGCTACAGTCTTTCTGCTAGCAAACCCCTCGTTGCAGGCCTGAGTCGTGGCTCGGGTGCGTTGGGACCTAAAACAATGTGGTCGTTTCACTGGTTGCAGAGCAGTAAAAATAAAAAGCACGTGCAAACAACAGTACTCACACCTCCAGGCAGTTCAAGGGGATAGCGGGGAAACTGGGTCACAGCTACCAGCAGGCTGTGGCAGCAGCACTCAGTCGTCTCCACGTGCTCCCACGTGAACACATAACTTCATCACACCAGCAGAAGGGACCTCTCTGACATGCCAGCAAGACGTCCGTCTCCTCCTACTGAATCACACAACCCCGCTAAATGCCAGTTCACATGCGATAACATTCAATCTTAGCATTAGCTTAATAAATAAAAACAGAGCAGAACAAGAGCTTAGCGAATATGCTAGGCTACGCTAGCGGCTATGTTAGCAGTTGTGCTAGCGGCTAATCGCGGTTAGCAGTTAGCCCGTTTTACACAATAACATTGGGTACAAGTGTCAGACAAAATTCACATTTACCTCACAGTAGGGTACAACAGTTCTCGACTCCAGTTAACTATCCGTCAACCCGAAAATACGTCTGTCGCCTTCTATGAACTCTGCGTTCACTCGACACTGTTCAGCTCTCGTCTCTCTCGCTTCCTGCAGAGTGCACACGGCTCCCCACTTACTCCCACCCCCTCTACCTGAGACTACTTCAGGGTTCACTGGAGCTGTAGTACATATCAATATCATATCAAAAATAATGACATAAACCTCAAAATACAAATAAAAAGGTTGTGCATTTAACTGACACACATCACATACTTTGCAGGCATTTGTATACATTCTTGAACACATTAAACATTTGCAATTAACTATCAATATTAATGAACAAATTTAAATAATGAGCTACTTTTATACCCAGGGCTACATATATTAAAAAAAATAAGGAACCAACTGTTGCTCATCACAAAAATAATTATACTAATAAATATTATAATCAATATTAACTATAGTAATGGTGAAATGTTGGGCTACTTATTACTACCCCTGGCTGCAGTGCACGCAGCCATTATAGCTGTCCATGCTAATGCCTGTTATAAATGAGGAGTTAGCTAGCTAGCATACCACATGCTTGTTTTTTGAATAGTTTATTACTCTAAATTTACATTTAATCAACAAATTAGAAGTCAGGGACACGCCCATGACAAATGGAAACGCAGTTTGAAGTGTTCTCATCTTCAGTCCACCCCATCTTTAACAGCTCACTGAGGCTGACTGTTACCAAGCAGAGACTGCCCCCATGTGGGGTTTTCTGGCACTGCACTACAAAGCATTCAAATTTTTGTCTATATCAAACAGAATAAGGAGTGTTAATATGACAGTATTAAAAACCATCAGCTGCTTTTGTGGTTTTACAGGGTGCATGTGGCCCACCAGGCTCACAAGGACCCAGAGGCAGGAAGGGAGATGTAGGTGTCAGAGGACCTGTTGGTAAGGACTGAAATAATAATCACTCCACGTTTGCTGTTTGCAGCTTCACAACGCTGTTTCATGTCTGTCCTCAGGTGTGCATACATCTATGGAATTATATTTATGTCATAACAAATGTGCAAGTAAAAAATAATTTTAGCAAATGATTTAATTTCATGGGTGCAATTAAATTCCTCGCATGTAAATGCTCAACATGTAGAACTCAGCAGCTGTGCGCACAGAGAAGTTATCTCGAAACTTCTTTTATGATAAATGATTTGCTCTGATTATTTTTTAGCTCGTGCTTTTATTAAGACGTAAATATAATAATAATAATACATCCCAGAATGAATGTGACATTAACCACAGCTATAGCTTTTACAGCTGCTCTTTCACCAGATTAAAGTAACTGTTTAGACTTTTTTGGATGTTTAGCCTTCGGTCTACTTTCAGTCAGTGTCCACAGTTATCATCTGGGCAAGAACAGCTTGGCAGCATAAGATGAGATCAGGTAGGATAAGATCACCTTTATTAGTCCCACACTTGGGAAATTTGTTGTGTCACAGCAGAAAGTGGACAGTGCAAAGTTACAGCAGCAAAAATTAAGAAAACACTGGAACAGGATAAGATAATAAGAATAAGATACTGTACACAATACAACAGAATTAAATGCAACATTGTCAGAAAACACTGTGTGGATATGAGATACTCCTGACAACCTGACATCTTCACTTTAACAAAGTTTTTCTGCTTTTTCTTCTTTTTATTAGGGGTGGGGGGAAAATCGATACTGTGTAGTATCCTGATATTTTGTTTGCTAATAATGTATCGATATAGGGACAGCAGAAATCAATATTTTGTTACAAAAAAGGTTTTTGTGCTCTGACTTCAGAGCATGTTGATCCTTGTTCTGAGCAAGAATCCTGACATTCCTTCACTGTCCAAATGTGTTTAACTTTTTTTATGGCAGCAATAAACATGACAGTTTACTTATTTTAATTTAAGACATGTTTTATTTTAATTAAGTTTAAAACTTTTTTATTTAATGTAAAATTATATTTTGTTTTAATTTACTTTCAAATTCTTCAGTTGCTGAAGGGGCTGCATAGTTTTCATAAATTACATAGTTCAGAATAGCTATAATTGTACCAGATGGTTGCGTTCAGTTAAGTTGGACTAGACTGTAATACAAACCGTTCAGTTTGTCAACAATAAAACTGAAATGAGAGAAAGACTGAGTGTGAGACTTTGATATTAGATAAAATGAATATTGATCAAGTTTACCTTTATGTACAGAATCTGAATATCGCAAAATATTTAATTGCAATAATATCGTATCGTATATGGTGATTCCCACCTCTACTTCTTATATTTACATGTTCAAAATAAACTTTATTCTTTTGTAATGTATGCTATGTCTTCTAATGATGCTGCCTAAGGGAAGCATGTATAATGTAAACAGAACTGGTCCTAGCACTGAACCCTGTGGAACTCCATAATTAACCTCAGTGTGTGAAGAGGACTCTCCATTTACATGCACAAACTGGAGTCTGTTAGATACGATACAAACCACTTTCTGTAGAAAGAACAGAAAGTTGCAGTTTCTTCTGTAGGAAGTGGGTTGTTTAAATTCACACAACACTCGCGCACCATGAGGTGTTTTGTCTCCATTGTACGCTCTCTACACAACAAACTGCTTCTGTCACTTTACAGCTGTTAAATTGTTCGTTTGCTGATGATACCACTGTGGTAGGTCGCATCTCTGACAGCAACAAATCTGCAGAATGAGGAAGAAGAGTTGGTGCATGGACACCAATCTGGCACTGATGTTATTCAACTCTTAAATATGCGCTGAACATCTCGTTAATTCAGTTTATGATTCTAGAATCTGAAAGTTAAATGCACTTTAACCTCCGCGTATGTATCATGCATTTGCAAAATGAATTGAACCTCCTGCACTGCTGACTGTTCCTCTCTGGACTCTTCCTTATTGCACTGAAAAGTACTTTAAAGATCACTCGTCAGTTCCATCCACCTGTATTTGGTATCATGTCTGCTGTGTGTGGATCTGTCTCGTGGTATATGCAACCACACCAAGAATAATTCAACAATCAACTGTATTGCAGAAATACTTAGGTCAGGTTCTTTCTATGCAATGACTGAAGAGTTTGGAAGGTTACAGTGTTCTGACAAACCATCCTACTTTGGCAAAGCGTCCTACCGTAAGTAGTTTATGCACATTTCTGCTGTCACAGAGTAATTGCAGCACAAATTTAAGTAGGTATGATGGTTTGCCACTTAACTTTGCCCATCAGAGTATACTTGTAGCTCATATTCATAAAGCCAGGATGGTTTGCCAGTGAATTTGGTGTTGTGTGCATACACAGACACGACGGGTAGGATGGTTTGTCAGGTAGGATGGATTCCCAGTACAACAGCACTGGTTTTAAAGGGGTTTCCAGTTACCTCCTAAGTTCAGTCCATCAGAGATTTCCCACAGACTTGCGGCACATCCTGAGATATGTCCACATTATTTTTAATAAATGTAGTTAAGCTAAAAGTGATTTGTGTATCTTAAAATAAACAAAATGACATCATCAGCATACGGTGATAGTTTAGTCTGTCTGATATTTCTTTAATTTCTCAGATTTAAACATACAGTCGTAGCGAGAGGTTCAGCAAACAGGCCTTTTTATTTCATGCAAGCAAAGTGTGCTTCGGTTAAATGTATGTATCTATATGTGTGCTAATGCTCTCTTATATATTCATGTTATTAAAAGATCTAATATTGATATCTGAAGGTGAAGCGATTAATAGAGCTGCTCTTCGTTTGTGTTTTGAGGGATGAATGGGAACAAAGGCCCAGCGGGTGGATGCGGCGTACCAGGACCTCAGGGCTGTCCTGGACAAAAAGGTAACATGGCAGAAACACACCTGCATGGTGACACATGTGTTGTATGTAATACTGAATGTTACCTCTTGCAGGAACAAAGGGGCTAAATGTAACCAGACAGTTACTGTTGTTTCCCGGAGACAAAGGCTCACCTGGAGGGCCAGGGCCCGGTGGGGAAAAAGGATTTCCAGGTTCCCCTGGGAATCATGGCCCCAAAGGTGAGTGTGGACAAAGTTGGAGATCTTACTGCAACTTCTGGTGCCTGCAAACCCGGCCTGGTCAGTCACACGAGCTTAATTAAAAACAAAGGAATAAAACTGGGGGAAACTTGTGGGGGTGTTCCCTGATCCTGGAGAGTCCTGAGAGATCCAGAGGACACAAAGCTTCAGGTACAAGCAGTGAAAGTGTGACTGAAGCAATGTTGTGTTTGTGGCTGCAGGTGTGAAGGGTCACTGTGGGAACACGGGTAAAAAAGGACAAACTGGAGGCCCTGGGATAAAAGGAGAAAAGGGAGATGGAGGAGCGCCCGGAACAAAAGGTAGAAATGTCCGACATTAAAACAAATTTAATGCTAGAAATACTCAAAATGCTGTCGAGTGAGTGTGAGTGTGAAGAGAGTTTGTGGCGTAAAACAACATTTTCAGCAATAATTCAACTGGAAAGAATCATGTTTTCTACACTGAATGGACTTTTTGATGTTGTTGCTCTTGCTGTGGTGTTGTTTCACCCTCTGATCCTGTTACGCAGCTGCGGTTTGTGTCACTCAGTGAACTTTCACACAGTTCTTTGTTGTACATGTTTTACAAATCACACATATAAGACTCGTACTTTTAAAGTTGAGTAAATCGTTCATTTGAACCTCAAGACCTTGGTGGATGTAGTAGATGGTTAACACGACCCCACTCTACCCTTCTACAGCGTTTTGTCAAAATTCAGCCGCAAACAGGAAGCCTGTGCTGGCCAAAACAGCTTAGCTGCCCTTACCTTTCCCAGCAGATGTTCCCGAACAGTCGGAAAAGCAGCCGGTTAAGTTAATGTGATGTAATGGGGAAAATCTACATCTGTGCCCCCGACCTGTTCATGCTTCAAATAGATTTTCCTCGTGTAGTGATATACCTGCTGAGGAAACGACTCTGGCAGGAGCAGGCGAGGTTAATAGAGACTTGAAACTGCCGGTACAGGACGTACATGGATGCGGTGTGACTGTAATCAGCAGTAACAGAGTAACAGAGGTCCCTACAGCTAATTAATGTTGTGTCTGGTTGCTGTCGTTTATAGAAGGTGAGCGGATAAAAAACAAACCCAAAACAAATAAATGTAGTGACGTAATGGCACATTTCTCAGTCTACCTGAAGGACCTACATAGTGATCCAGAAACTGGTGGTGAGGTCCATGTGAACGTGTTGTGATTGCTGTCTGCTCTGTCTGTAAGGAGTCTTTACTCATATGTGCCTAGAGGAACAGAATCTTCATTTTAATTTAGGGTTTGGTGGCTTTACCACCACATACAAGGCACTAACATCTCTGCCCATGTATATACACTAAATGCTGCAGCTCACTGCTGTGGTGGATCTGAAACTGCTCACTGCCTCTGTGCTTTAGGTTGTCCAGGCCCACAAGGTCCAGTTGGCTTTAAAGGTTCTCGGGGTACACCGGGTACTATGTCAGCATCACCTGAAAAGATCAGCTTCTTGTTCACCCGACACAGCCAGACGACCGACATCCCAACATGTCCTGAAGAAACAAAACTCATATACGAGGGTTACTCGCTGCTGTTCATCAACGGCAACAGTCGAGCTCACGGACAAGACTTGGGTAATCCAAGACCCTGCTTACATTTTCTATCATTCATATGAAACATTTGAGAAGTCTGAATGCTACTTTAAAAATAATGCTTGACACTAAAAAATTGGGGGAAAACAACCTGTTAAACTTCATGGGTGTGCCGACCTCATCCAGAGTTTGAATCCTTTAAATCTGTAGCACAACTGGAGACCCGAGAGGGTTCAAATAACACGTCCTTCTCTGTCTGCAGGGACGTTAGGTAGTTGTCTGAGGCGCTTCACCACCATGCCCTTCCTGATCTGCAGCCCTGGGCAGAACTGTCTCTATGCCGCACACAACGACTTGTCCTACTGGTTGTCCACAGATAAACTGGTGGCAGAAGGGCTGCCCTTCGTCACTAACGAGTCACTGAGCAACTACATCAGCCGGTAAAACACAGCCACGCACTTCCGTCTCACGCCAATACCAATGTTTCTCTACTTGTGAACATGTGATGCACCGGGCGACACGTGTTCACGGGCGCTGCTTCTCGTGCCGCAGGTGTTCTGTGTGTGAGGCCAGAGCTTCCACAGTGATCGCCGTCCACAGTCAGACCAGTATGATTCCCACCTGTCCCACCAACTGGGTCTCGCTCTGGACGGGTTACTCCTTTGTGATGGTGAGCTCATGTTTTCATATCCGCAGCTTTTTAAGGTACAATAAGCAAATAAAAACAGTTCTCTAAAGTACCAAACCAGTGTTGCAGTGGATGAACCATTGTTCTGACCTTTGACCCCAGTTGTGACTGATTCCCCAGGAAACCGGAGCAGGGGCGGAGGGGTCAGGTCAGCCTCTGGCCTCACCCGGGTCCTGTCTAGAACAGTTCAGGAAGCTCCCCTTCATTGAGTGTCATGAAAGAGGAACCTGCAACTTCTACACCAACTCCTACAGCTATTGGCTGGCTGCTCTGAACCCCAGCAACATGTTCAGGTATGACACACCTTTGCTAAGGTCACTGCTCTTTGTGTCACCATGTTAACACACAGCTCAATGCTCCAGACTAGCCAACTGCCAAAACTCTACCTGCTGAGGACCAGATGATTTTTCTTAAGAGTTGAAATATTGTGTATTTGTATACACCGTATTTGTGCAACACCTTCATGTGTGTACAGCCTGTTGGGATATACACGGCTCAGAATTTAAGGAACACTTAGAAAACACATCAGATCACAATGGGAAAGAAGTCATGCTGGGTAGTTCCACTGATATGGACTGGTTCATCATCCTAACTGACGGCAAGCAACTCACAATCTCCTGCATCACAGTTTTGTTCCATGGTAGTTAGACAACGAGAGAAAAAGGCACATGGCTGCAGCCCGGTTCGCTGAGAGAGAGACACCTGAATCAGAGCCGTCAATGTCCACCGTAAACTGCTTCGTGATATATAGGTAACCGGGACAGGTGCAGAGGTGAAGAGTTGTTTTAACGTGATGAAGGCTGTCTAGGCTTCAGGGGACCGAGTGAAAGGACTTTTGTTGAAGCTAAGGTGAGAAAGAGGTGCGGTTACCTGACTGTAGTTTCTGATGAATTAGCGTCAGAGGTTGGCAAATCTGAGGAAACATTGCAGATGCTTTCGAGACATGGGACAGACAGATTGTACGTCTTCACCTTACCTCCTGCCAAGGTTTAACCCAGGAAGGTGACAGATGGAGAGTGAAACTCAAATTTTTCTGCCTTCATGTATTGGCAGCTCTCTAGAAGACCAGTATGTAGTTGACCTTTAAATTTGGTAAATATTTCACGTTTGTTTGAAAGGTACTTCGGTTTTATTTTGAAATCCATGCTTTTATTTTGAAGCAGGAAACTGGCGCAAAACCGTTAAAGGGCTTGTTAGTAACGTTTCTTTTAGGATATGGTAAATAGTGTGCCTTAAAGTGAAAAACATGTACGTTTCCTTTGCCAATTAGTACCTGGCTGACAGTGGCACAAGGTTTGTTAATGTTTCCTTTAACGGAATAAGTTACGTGCAATATGAAGCGCCTTGAGGCGACTTTTGTTGTGATTTGGTGCTATATAAATAAAATTGAATTGAATTCAATTGAATTCAATCAAAATGTCGTTTAATAGTTTATGTGTTGTTAACCTTGACCTTGACCTTTATGTGTAGTTGTAAGTTAGTGAGGTGATATAATGAATTGAATGATGTAAATTCGATGTATATGCTATATGTGAGCAGGAGAAATTTGTTTCCTTTGATGTTATGGTATTAATATTGCTGGTTTTGTTTTGCTCCTAGCTCTTACGGTGTCTTCACTGAATGTTTCAATAAAAACTTTTCCAATAAAACCTCTGTAAAGCATCAGTATAAGAGACCATCATTCAGCCAGGGATGCTACACAGTAGGACACTTCAAACATGGATCTGATGTGTCTTGAGGATATTATCCTGATCTTTTCTACCCAACAAACATGTTAAAAAAAAATCCCTCAGTATGTCATTAGTGAGGGTCTGGAAAACCCCGGGAGCATTGGTGAGGCCCAAAGGCATCGCCAAGTACTCAAAGTGTCCGAATGGTATATTAAATGCTTCCATTCATCCGCCTCCCTGATACAAATGAGGCGATGAGGATACCATAGAGTTCATGAAAACTGTCCCTGTGAACGGTTAATGGGAGGTAATCACTACTAGTTTTTGAATGTCATTCAGTGCTCTTTAATCAATGCACGGTCCTAGTGTCTTGTCTTTCTTGGGAACGAAAAGGGAACCAGAACATACTTGGTTTGAGGGATGGATGATGCCGGCAGCTAACAACTTACAGCTGGAAAGGGAGGCAATGGAGAGGTGTCTTGAGGGTATCGGAGCTCTGGAGAGAAGGTCACCACAACCATAGCGACGCGACAGGCTTGATCTTTATTGAAAACTTCTTGAAGGTTGTGTTACTCAGTGGGAATGGAGGACAGATGGTGAATCGGGTGGTGAGGGAAATTCGTGTGAGCTGGACGGTAGCGCCGATCTTGGGCAGTTGACCAGACTGAACAGACTCCAGCTTGCAGCCTCATCACTGGGCCAGTCTATATGGGTTTCTTTAGCCGTGGATAGCTGAAGATCAGAGGGGTCTGAGGGGGAAGCAGAAGTGTGGAATGAGTCTCTGCGATTACCAAAGAAAACTAAGTGGACTGGTTCCACTTGATGAGTGATCGAGGTTAAACTTTGGTTATTGAGAACAGTTGCAGGAATGGGAGGTTGAAGAGGAACAAGTGGGAGAGCTGGTTGTTTGCTCAATTTTCAGGAAGAGGCCAGGGAGAAAGGTATGCTTCAGCCCATGCCAGTGCATTTCCTCTCAGCTGTCCAACAAAATAGGAGTTTCAAAGCATCGACCGAAAACAAGCGAGCACTGTAACAAATCCTCCACACACCAACCCAACTCACCCAGAGACAGCATTGTGGAAAACGGGTTGACAGGGGGAAAAGGCGGAGAAGCCCCTATGGTGGCGGTGGATGGAGAAGGATACGTAGGTGCACGTGGCTGACTAGGACCAGGAGTGCCTTCAGAACAGAAACTACAGTTTGTGGATAGAAATTTTACACTGATTACTTAAAAACTTAAAGTCAAGACATGTTGACTGAACCACGACTGCCTGCTTCGCGATTGCCGTCTGAATTGGGTCCATTTCTTCAGCCAGTTCATACTTTCAAGGTCAGAAGGATCCAAGTGCAGACACAACACAGAGCAGTAATAAGATTTCCCAAGTTTTAATGAAAATGCAGAATAACCAATGGCAAGACGTGAAGACGTGGCGGGGGATCTCTGATGAGGAAACGCTGAAAACTGAAGAAGAGCGAAGCGGTAGTGGAAAGATCCTGGTTATTGATCTGTAGCTTTAGGTGGAGACATAAAGCTGTGGAGGGAGGGTGGGGTAGCTGGGTGGGCGTCCAAGTGGTGAGTGAGTGGAATTCCAGAAACAGAATACGGAGTTGTGAACGAGTCACGTGGTGACTTGACGAGATGGCTGTGGGACACGAGATTAAGAAACAAGAAGTTACGAGGCCTGGTTATCACCATGGCGATCTGGTGAAGAACTGATGGCAGTGCTGGTCTTAAGTATGGTCCTGCTGATTGCCAGAGATGGCTCCGCCCCCAAAGGGCTGGGCTTTGACAGAAAAACATCATTACACTGACTACTTCCTGTTTGTATTTCTCTCTGTGTGCAGTCGACCGCAGCTCTGGAGAGACTCGGGACCCCTTCCAGGTAACCGGATCAGCCGCTGCCGCGTCTGCATGAACCAGATATGATTTACTGCTGCGCCTCCTGCTGTAAATACGACTGCTGTTCACATTACTACTGAGTCATACTACTGATAATAATAATGACTATTAATATTTTAATACATGATAATATATTATACCGTAATAGTTCTGCTGATGTCCTCTGTGCAGCGCTGTGTGCTCAGAGAGGCTCCGCCTGCTTTCTCTTATTCAGGCGGAGCTTGTTTATACTTTCATCTTTCATTGTTTAAGAAAAAAAGAAGATTCTTTGGGTGAATTTTGTGAACTTTATTCTGTTTAATAAAAAATGTTTTCTAGAAGTCTCCTGTGAGCCGTCCTGTTTATTCTCACCACATGCACTATATGCAATACTTCACCTGTTCATTCAAGCACTTTTTTCTGTTTAACATCACACTGATGGATCCATCAGAGAGGTTCAGCATCTTGCCCGAGGATACTTTGGCAGACTGGACCCGCTCTACCTCCTGAGCTGCAGCCATCACTGCAAACTTTGCAAAGACCTGTCAGCATCTTTAGACGTCGCTCTGTCTTTAAACATGAAGATTTATAGTTTAAAATAAAGATGTCTGACTTCCTCAAACTGTGAGAGAGGCAGACGCTGCTTCCCCAGATGTTTTGGTGTCGACATTATCACAGAGCTGCTGCAGATGTGCGGAGGCCGTCTGAGTGCAGTGAACTCATCCTCATTCTGACTGAGCATTGAGACATCAAGCTCAGCAACAGCAATCGGGTGGTGTTTCGACGATGCCCCCACACCATCACACCAGCAGCAGCGTGAGCTGGTGACGCGGCCAGATGCATCCACGCCGTTTCCTCCAGACTCTGAGCCGATCACCTGAACATTGCAGCAGAAATCGAGACTCGTCAGTGCAGGAAACGTTTTCTGACCGCCTGTATGACAGCAGTGGCCTTCTGCTTCAGCTTCCACATGTTGTGCAGGGATGAAGCAGTTTATTTATCTCACCTTTGAGAGTGAGAAAAGATCCCAGTGGAGACGATGTGGGCTCACCAGAGCAGCTCTCTTTGTCTCAGCCAATCGAGACAGAGGCTGCAAATACGTTCTTCATGACGATCGGTCCCACCTCAGATTCCACCGCTAGCAGCACGCTTGTTGTTGTGGAAATAAAGTGAGGTGCACACCACCGGGCTGAGAACACACATGAAGTTTCCTCCACAGGTTGGTGGCAGCTGTGCCCGTCGTACAGTAAGAACTAAAAATACTAAAAGTTTTACCAACAATAAAAACTAACGTGATGTGAGATTATAAAAACTGAACTACAGTAGCTGATACACACACAGTCTTTGCACTGCAGGTCCAAACACCTGCACAGCGTAACAGCTGCGATGCATCAGATCGGCTCTGAAAGCACGACAGATGGGAGGATTTGGGCTCTTTAACATGTGTTTGGTGGAAGAATACTCTGCTTGGCACAGCATGCATCACTGTCAAACGCCACAGTCCTTTAAATCCTCCCATTTTGCTGAGAAAAGGTGAAAACGACCTGATCTTTCAGCTTTAAATCCTGTTTGGTCCAAACTAGCACCTCAGAGAAGTGACAGAGGAGGAAAACTCAGATACCAGGTGTGACGGACTCTCTCTGTGCCTCAGTGTGAAAAGGCAAACCGAACCAGGCATGAAGAAGGCTAATGCATGGTCTCACTGTGTCCAGACTGACGCTGCTGAGGGTTGTTATTCAGCGTACGCCTGATCGTCCTCGGCTTACAGTCTGTCAGAAACATGCAGACTGCAGTCGTGCTGTTCGACCTGTAGACGTCTGTGCCTCTTGGTTTATTTTGCATTTCCACAACAGTGCAGTCCTGATGAATTGGACCGTCAAAAGTCCTCCAGCGGTCTGAAGTTTGAAGCCTAATCTTGAAAGTAGAGATAGTGTCTGTCTCCTGAATCCAAACTGGAAGCTGGTTCCACCGAAGAGGGGCCTGAAAACTGAAGGCTCTGCCTCCCATTCTACTTTTAAATACTCTAGGAACAACAAGTAGGCCTGCAGAGCGAGAGCGAAGTGCTCTGATAGGGTGTTTGCTTTACAAATGTTTTCTAAAAATTGTCTGCATGAAAGAAACATGTAACCGACGTCCCAGCACTGATTAATGACCTTGTTTTGTCTGATATCTGTGTGGCTGCAGGACGCTGTGAGCGGCCCTCTAATGCATTTTCATATCTAAAGATTAGCGCAGCAGATAAGTGATTTCTCTTACTAATGTTGCTCAGTGTTCAAAAACAACAAGACGACTCATGAAATTTCATTTTAAAGCTTAAATCTGAGGCGTTGGCGGCGGCGGTCGAGTCGGTTAACGTTCCCGCTCACGCTGAGGGCGTGATGCGAGCGCTCGGGTCCAAATTACAGTAATCGTTGTGTTTGTGACTTCACACGGTGACTCAGGGTGGAAACAAAAACATCACAGGGGGGAGCGTGATGTCATCGCTTTCCATCGCGTGTGTGTGTTCATGCCGGCGGCTCCTTAGCAATGGCTGTTTGCTGTTAATGTGTTGCCACGGCAACCGGCAGCTGATAATGCGTTGTTCATTATCATCCAGAGAAGATGATGAAGACGAAGACGGTGAAGGAGAAAATGTGTGTGGAGCCCAGAATCACAGATTGATCTCAGATCTTTCTGTGACGATGCCGAGCAGGAGGAAGGTTCATCAACATGAAACTGACTCTTAGACAAAATCACAACATAATGGGGAATAGATCTCAGCGACTATGTGGAAGGACGTGCACATAGTGCAACAGCAGAAAGAGAAGCAGCAACATATCAGACGTGTCCTTCTGAAAAAGATAAAAGCAAGAAAGTAAAATCTAAGAGAACTTTTGTTCAATTAGAACAAATTTCTTTCAGTTCTGAACGAACGTGATCGGCTCAGATCAGTCACCTGGAACATGAACAGAGCAAAGGGAGAACTTTTAAAAATCGCAGTTTTCTGTTGCTGCTCTGGTTAAAGTGGGATTCAGCAGGTGCAGGAACCCTGAAATCAGCTGATGTTCGTCCTCTGCTCTGTTCATGCTGTCTTTCTACACAGCTGAAGGTGGAGTTCAGTTTACACTTGATGTAAACTAACTGTGACCATGAAACCAGGCCACTGTGCAGCAAGTGAACCTGTTTATCCTGCACGAACCTGCAGAGGGTTTTCATGCAGCCTTTAAATATCAAAGTTAGCCTGCATCAGTGCGATTAGCAGCAGCTTTCACAACATGAAGAAACATAATGTTTACAGATTTAAAACAAGAAGACTTACATGTCTTTGAAGCGAGCGAAGCTAACGTTCACCTTCCTGATGGCTGGATGTGTAAAGCGCTTTGGGGTCCTTAGGGACTAGAAAAGCGCTTTACAAATACAGGCCATTTACCATTCCTCTTCCTGTTAAATCAGCAGCTGGACCTTTAGCGGACCTTTAGACAAACTGCACACACACAACCTGCGTCTCAGTGTGTGGCTGCATCCTCCTGAGGACCCGGGCCGAGAAGACCGAGACGGCCGGAAGTGAGCGGCTGTGAAATTGGACGGTCAAACCTTCAGATCTGCGTCACCGCTGTCTAAATATAACAGCACACCGGAGTAAACTCTCGACCATCTCACACTTATGATAATCAGTTAAGTCTGTTTGACGTTTATTCAGCTGTGTGAAAACTATAACTTTAATCTCAGCCAAACAGATTCACTCAGGAACAAATCAAACACTGAAAGAAGCCAAACAACAACAGTTTAAGTTATCTGAGTGACTTATAAGTCTGAAAACAACGTGCCAGGAGTTTGCCGTTCTCGCCCGGTCAGCTCTCGAGCTGGTGGGTAACAGACGTCTCTGAAAACATCGGAGCACTTTTGCAAACGTGATGTCCTGATAAATCTGCAGATATTTGAAGTTTACAGCTACATTCTCGCCTGAAACTATCTTAAAAATGTATTTTGCGACACAGAAAGAGTAATATGAGTAATATTAAAACTAAGTAGTGGCCGACATTGTTGGAAACTGGAGTTTGGCTGGGCCGCGCTATGAATTCTGGGATATGGTGGGCCACGAAGGACACACCCGACCCATCCTTCAAATTCGGGGAAATGAAGGACGCATTGATATCGTCGTGTTGGTGTTGTTCCCAGATCAACATACTAAAGGTTGTTCCAGGATCAACATAGCAAGTGACCAATCAAAATGTTGTGACGTCATACTTTTGCGACTTTGGGAAAAACCGCCGTAAAACAAAAAACTGTACTTAAGAGAAAGCGCCTCTGTCCACCGATCAACGGATCCTGACCCTTTAATAAATGTTGAGCAGAACTGATATTGTCCGTGCAACATTGGAATTTCATAAATGCACGAATGGCTTGGAGCGCCAAAAAATAACGTCACAACAATGTGATTGGTCACTTGCAATGTTGATCCTGGAACAACATTTACTATGTTGTTCCAGGATCAACACCATCATGATGATATCAGATCATCCACAGCCTTTGTCGCCTCGCTGTGACGTTATCGGCCTGCAGCCCATGAATTGTGACAAACCTGCAGACACCTGCACTCCTTGTGGCCCATTTTAACCTGACTACAAATGATGCATACAGTTTTGCCTCTTTTATCTCTTTTCGGGACTTAAATGTTGGTAATTATGACCCATCAGGACTGCCTTTGCTGCGTTACTGTTTAGGCTTGAAGGTGCACAGTTGATGTGAAATAATAACTTCCCTCAAATGTGTTAAAGTAACGAGCCTGTTTTTAAAATGTGAGGAGTAGAAAGTTCAGATATTTGTGTTAAAAAGTAGGTAGTCCAGTAAAGTACAGATACCGGAAAAATTCTCTTTAAGTACAATAAATAAGTAAGAATGCAGACATTGATGTGCTTTATTAATTTTTAAAACTAATTTCCTGAATGTGTCGTATTAATGTTCTTCTTTGGTTCCTCCTCTGCTGAGGTGGAAACAGAAACCTGTCCAACCTCCATCCACACAAACTGAAGAAAATACTGTGGCAATAAATTCTCAGTGATGTGGTCTTTCCATCGAAAGTCTGACAACTTTTAAAACATTTTCTTTTCAGCCATCTCTGATTGACATAAGAATACAAAATAAATAAAAAGACACATTTTATGGTCCAAAGTTTGAAGCCTAATCTTGAAAGTAGAGATAGTGTCTGTCTCCTGAGTCCAAACTGGAAGCTGGTTCCACAGAAGAGGGGCCTGAAAACTGAAGGCTCTGCCTCCCATTCTACTTTTAAAGTCAGAACAGGGGACACGTTTATTATGTTCATGGCATGAGAAGATGAGAGCTTTTAACCCCAGGATGCGTTCTTCCTTCTCAGCTCACTACAGGTCTCCATCCTCAGAAACAGCTACATAGAAGTTAAGACTCACTAACACTATTAACTAACATGAGCTGTGAGCTCAGTTTCATGATCGTTAACATGCAAATCGTTGTTGCAGCAGCTGTAAATGTGAACAGCCCAAAACTTTTGCATTATTTATTACATAAAACTCAGAACTAGGCATCAGTTATGTTACACGTTTGTGCAGTTATATATGTTCTTGGTTTGAGAAATGCAGCCGACTCTCTGCACTCACACTCTCTGTGAGTGCAGAGAGTCAGGGAAAGACTGCGATCGCAGCGTTGTCAGACAGGCGCTCCTGAGGCTCGCTCCGTTTGCACCTCCTCCACTTCTCAAAGCAGCGCTCGTTCCTGAGAGGAAGCTCCAAGAACTATGATTCACACGCTAGTGTGGTGCAAGTGTCCATCGCTACACAGCTGTTCAGTTTACAAGGTTGGAGAAACGCAGCGGACTCTGAGGATGAGTGATGAACTCACTGAACACGTTCCATCAACTTTATTTAGAGCATGTTCATCTTCTGGATTATTGAGCATCAGAACAACTAATGCTGGCTATCAGCAAACTGTGTAGGTGCAGTCGTGGCTCAAGAGTTGGGAGTTCGTCTTGTAACCGGAAGGTTGCCGGTTCAAGCCCCGGCTCGGACAGCCTCGTCATTGTGTTCTTGGGCAAGACACTTCACCCGTTGCCTACTGGTGTTGGCCAGAGGGGCCGATGGTGCGATATTGTCAGTCTGCCCCAGGGCAGCTGTGGCTACAACTGTAGCTGCCTGTATAAATGCAATCCATTATCATTAGGTACATCACACACAGATACTAATAAGTAAGAAGAAATACCTGTACAGTAACCTCACAGCAGCCATATTATTGGTCAGGTGATCCCTTCCACAGAGCCGTTTCCCCTCGTCATGAAAGGTGTGTGAACCATCCAACAATCACGACTTACCTCTGTTTCTATCATTGTGTCGTATCCCACCTTCACGTGTTGTCTCGCTGTGATCCGGCTGAGCCAGAGCAGCTCCACCGGGCACAAGCACGCTCACTTTAAATAACTTTAAACTGTTGTTGTCATATTTTGTGTTCTGTTTTTGATTAAAAGCCAGTAACAACACTACAAAACTCTCCACACCCGTACGAGCGCGGCTGCTGTGAGCAGAGGAGGCTGAAGGGAAAGCAGAAGTAACCTGTTACACGTCCTGTGAGTGTTTGTGTCATTCAGGCCTGAGAGTGTCAGTTTGTCCTCAGTGAAACGAGGCGCTGCAGTAAAAATGTCAGAGCACTGCGGAGTGATAATCAGCTGCAAAAGGTCCCACAGCAGAGAGAGGTCAGAGGTCACAGAGGAACAATGAGGGGAGCTGCAGTGTTTGTGCAGATAATCCATCCCGCAGCACCAGATTGGATCAGGCTGGATTGGATAGCCTTTATTGTCCTCAAGGGACCAGCCAGCGAGATAGCATTAAACACATGAAAGACAGGCACGGGAACTCGGTGGGTGTCTGCTCTCACACGTTGGATCTAGCTTGTTCCGGCGCATCCCACAGATACTCGATCAGATCGGGATCTTGGAAGTCTAGAGGCAGAGTTGACCTCTTTGTAGTTTCTGCAGTGGTTTTAGCAGAATGGTGGCCTCTGATGGGGGAGACCCCTACCATATAAGGGCAGGGGGTTTGTAAATGTCATCAATAAAACTGTCAAATAATAATGTGGGTGCAAAAGAAAACATGCAACATGCTCCTGATTCACTCATTCATCCTTCAATTTGCAACTCAAATGTACTTAAATAGCACAAACTCACAGCACCTGGCGACAGTGGGAAGGAAGAACTCCCTTTTAACAGGAAGAAGCAGGTTTGGGGTGGAGTGAGGAGGAGCTGCTTTATTCCTTTTCTTTTGTAAAGGTCCTTGGGTTAAAGGAACTGCAGAAATCAACGTTTCTGTTATTATTATGACTACAAAGATGGCCGTCTGAAAACAGCTTCGGCCATTCTGAAACTTGAAAGTAGAACAGTCATCAAATTCACCCATGTTTTATTCATCTGGAGTGATGTCATCAGTTTTACTTAAATTCGTAGCAAAGAGGCAGAGGGGTCACCGCTAACCTGGTGCTGGTTACTGTAGCATTAGCCAAACTGCTAACAACTCATCCAAACAGCAGGGAGAAAAACGTCTTTCCTTTTTTTTGTTCTGCTCATTAAACTGGGCAGACTGGATTTAGCACAAATATTTGAAAGTGTAAAATGTGAACATTTAACGCTCCTGCTTTTATTCCCCTGAGGAAGATCAGTCGTGTTCCTCCTGAAATATAATATCAGGATCTGTTCTCGCGGCGTGTGCATCGTGAAGAGCTGCGCTGCTTATTGCGAGCCGTTATCTAAAGTGCTTCCTCTGAAGTTGGACTTGAATCGAGTGTTATTTTACGCTCTGCTGGGACTGCGTTGAGTCATCCGTGTTGGTGGGATTCCCTGATGTCATTTCCACTCCGTCTCCCTGCAGAAGAACATTTGAAAGCAGCACAAAGTGTTTTTCGACGGTATAAAAGTCGTGTTTGTTCTGACTAAATGTTGAGTGGGCGACTCTGCTGCTGCCTCTTTGTTTAATGGAGATATCAGCGAGTGCTAATGAAGTCTGCTAATCCTCTGAACGCTCCGTTAATTCCCGTCCTCTTCAGCCCGACGTTCCGCTGTTGTATTTGCCGGAGATGAGCGGCGGCAGCTGCGGCGCGCTGCTGCTGATAGGTTTATTGTTTTATTGCTCGGCTTCCATTTAAAGTCAATAAGGATTAATGGACTTTTGTTTAACTTGTAAGTCAGAGTTCCTTCATCACCTTGCAGCTCGCCAGCTGTCAATCAGCCACGCGGCATCATGTGACCCACAGGAGGAGGAGCACCAGGCTTCAAAAGGGCAGCACCCACAGCACCAGGACCAGAGAGAGCCAAGAACCAGAACCAGCACCAGGACCAGCAGAAGAAACCAGACCAGCACCAGTAGGAGCTTCTCCTTCTCCACTGTTTTTCTTGGTTCTTTTCCTCTTTTAACGTCTTCTTCTTGCTCTCCTCCAGGTATGCAGTGTGTACGTTGTCCCGCCATTTTGGTTCTCGTGGCACTGGTTCTGTGCAGTACCGGAGTTTCCTCTCAGCCAGACAGAGACCAGCTGCAGGACCCGGACCTGGAGCTGGAGCTGGAGCTGCGCAATCACCGGCTGCTGCAACGACCTCGCAGCGCAGGGTTCCTGTCACAGGTGAGACCGAGCACCCTGACAGCTCGCAGCATCGTTTTAGTGCGCCCTTACTTTGAAGGAACAGTGGGGAAACAGCTCCCTTCAGATTAAAGCGTCACGATGATGAGGCTCTGTTAGTGAGATGTTTTATTATCTCTGGAGCCGGGCTAGCTGTCTCCCTCTTATTCAACGTGTTTTATGCTAAGCAAAGGTAGCAGAAAAGACAGTTCGAGGGTTCCAAGTATTTCTTCAAAGTTCTGCTTCAGCTCCATATTTCTATTCTTTAACTCTGCCAGAGGAGCTTTGCATGATTCACAGCTCAGAATAATCCTTCTTTATCTGAGGGCATTGGTGCAGCTCCTCCCCCTTTCCCATCTGCCTTCATTGAATCAAACTCTGATTGGCTGCTGAATGTGTGGGTGGGACTTGTGTTTGCCGAGATGATTATATCAGGATATTTGCTCTCCGTGACATCATAGAGACACAAAGTGGAAAAAACAAAAATAGAAACAAACAGTGATTTACAATAGAAGTTAAAACTGGACAGTTTCTTTCTTCTTATGATTTCTTCTCTTTTCATCCACATTAATGTTTTGAAACAGCAGGTCAGTTCAGATCAAATGTGTCTTCTTGGGAAGATCCCAGAAAAACTTCCAAGTTGCTCTAAACAGTTCTGAGATCTTCTGCTTGGTTACTATTAGTTGTGTCCTAATCCATGCTGAGTCATTCTGAGCTGCTCTAAACTCGTTCATCACTGTTCTCCCAGGTGCACCACGTGGTTCCAAAAAGTGATCTAAACTGTTCTAGCTGCTCGTAGCTGTGCTAAAGGGTCTGCTTTGGTGCTAAATTGATTTCTGGATCCTCAGGAGTGGAGCAAACGTGCGGTGGAGGACCTGCTCGCTCAGATGTCTCTGCCTGAGGCCGACGTCCAGCGGGAAGCTGAGGCGACAGGAGGGAGGATGAACCTGGAGCGGTCTGCCGACCAACCCAACAACATACCCCCCCGCGAACGCAAGGCCGGCTGCAAGAACTTCTACTGGAAGGGCCTCACTTCCTGTTAAAGCCCCCCCAGGTACGTGACCACCTGCTTAAGCTACACCTACAAACTATACCAGTTAACCTGGATACCAACCTGCTGTCTCTTCTTTTTTGCTTCCAGATGAGGCCACGCCTTCCTAAGACCAGTGGACCAATCCCCTATCACCTGGCCTTCACCTGAGAGATTGGATGGA